>NC_080041.1:72827304-72905833 GCF_012489685.1 Lotus japonicus
CCCCCTTTCTACCGTTTTTCATACCTTCAACCCTAATCGTGAATAAGAAATTTATTCACTTAGCATAAGCTTAAAAACTTGGGCCTTACATTACTACCCTCCAAAAAGAAAGTTTCGACCTCGAAACTTAAGGGTTAGTAAAAAGTTCTGGATACTGTTCTTGAATCTTCTCCTTCAGCTCCCATGTCGCATCCCCGGTGTCTTTGTTCCATATGATCTTCACTAACTCGATCTCTTTTCCTCTCAACTGTTTTATCCTGGTGTCACCGATGCTAATTGGCGGTGTCTCGAAAGACAGATCATCCTTCAACTCAATGTCATCCAGCTCGATAGCATGTGTCGGATCCGCAATATATTTCCTCAGTTGTGACACGTGGAATACGTCATGATTGTTTGATAGAAATGGAGGTAGTGCAATCTGATATGCGACTGGTCCAATTCGACGAGTGATCTGATACGGTCCAATAAACTTGGGCGTAAGCTTCTTTGACTTGATTGCTCGACCAACTCCCGTCGTCTGAGTAACTCTCAGAAATACATGATCTCCTTCTTCGAATTCCAGAGTTTTGCGCCTTTGATCGGCATAACTCTTCTGTCTACTCTGAGAAGTCTTCATCTTCTCTCTGATCTGCTTGATCTTCTCAGTTGTCTGTTGCAGAAGTTCCGGTCCTACCAACAGATTTTCTCCGTTTTGGTACCAACACAAAGGTGTTCTACACTTGCGGCCATACAAAGCCTCATACGGTGCCATACCTATGCTCGTATGAAAACTGTTGTTGTATGTGAACTCAATCAATGGCAATAAGGTATCCCAACTGCCCTGGTTGTCTAACACGCAAGCGCATAGCAAATCTTCCAATGACTGGATTGTCCTCTCAGTCTGTCCATCAGTCTGCGGATGATAAGCAGAACTTAGTCTCAGTCTCGTTCCCAAAGCCTCTTGAAGAGCTCCCCAGAAATGTGATGTAAACTTCGGGTCTCGATTGGATACAATACTTGTCGGTACTCCGTGAAGTCGTACAATCTCGGATATGTAAATCTCTGACAGTTTCTCCACGTTGTACGTAGTCCTCACCGGTACGAAATGAGCCGACTTTGTCAGTCGATCCACGATTACCCAAATAGAATCGTATCCCTTCTGAGTTCTTGGCAAAGCTACAACGAAATCCATCGATATGCTATCCCATTTCCATTCTGGCACATCCAAGCTTTGTAGCATACCTGAAGACTTCTGATGCTCCACCTTTGCCTTCTGACATGTCAGACATGCAGCTACATATTCAGCCACTTGTCTTTTCATTCCTGGCCACCAAAAATTCATCTTCAAGTCTTGGTACATCTTTTTCATTCCAGGATGAATGCTTAATTTGCTCTTGTGACCCTCATCCATAATCAATCTTCTCAAGTCAGGGTTGTTAGGTACACAAACCCTATCCTTGCACCGTAGGATATTGTCACTTCCTACCTTGAATTCTGGGTCTTTACCTTGACTTACCAAATTCCTTTTTCCGAGCAGAAACTCATCTTGTAACTGTTGGTCTCGGATTTCTCCCATCAATCCATTGGTAATTCTGATCATCCCAAACTTCAGTTCTCCCTCGGATAATTTCACATCCAAGCTCAAATCTCGGAATTGTTCCAGCAGTTGCAGCTCCTTCACCATCATCGACGAGATGTGCATCTTCCTGCTCAAGGCATCAGCAACTACGTTCGCCTTTCCAAGATGATATTGCAGAGTGAACTCGTAATCTTTGAGAAATTCCATCCACCGACGCTGTCTCATGTTCAGCTCCTTCTGCTCAAACAAATACTTCAAGCTCTTATGATCACTAAATATGGTGAAATTGCTTCCATATAAGTGATGTCTCCAAATCTTCAGCGCAAATACGATTGCAGCTAGTTCCAAGTCATGAGTTGGATAATTCTTCTCATGCACCTTCAGTTGTCTTGAAGCATAAGCAACCACCTTCCGATGTTGCATCAGCACACATCCCAAACCTTGATGCGAAGCATCACAGTATACTTCATAAGGTTCCTCCGGTTGCGGTAAGACGAGTACAGGTGACGTCGTCAACCGTTCCTTCATCGTCTGAAAACTAGTTTCGCACGCTTCAGTCCATGCGAAAGGTTGATCCTTCCTCGTCAGTTGTGTAAGATCAAGTTTTGATCTAGTAGTACAACTCTATGTTTTGATGATTACAAGTTAACCTTTTGATATGAACAATTGTGGTACTCTAACGTGTTTTTCTGAGTGTGCTATTTACAGGCTCTGACCCTGACTCAATTTCACACAAATCAGAAGCACTGTGTATAAAGGGTAACCCAAGCAACGCTTTCGCATTCACCATGTTCAGTATGAACAGTGGAAAAGCTTCAGAAGATCTGAAGCTATACAAACTCTGATGAGGACTCAGTCGCTAGAAGCTCTGATGATCCAGAAGTTCTGACAACCAAGAAACACTGAAGGTTCAGATGTTCCGATGGTGTAGAAGACTCTGAAGATCCAGAAGCTGAATAGTGGAAACTCTGAAGTCCAGAAGCAAGAAACTCTGAAGGCCATGTTCTTCCCTCTGAGTTCAGAATCAGAAGATACAATGGTCAGAGGATCTGTGCTTTCCCTCTGACTCTGATCAACCTGCTTCACAAGTTCCAATACGAAGCATTCCTCTGATCAGAAGTCTCCTAGGTTAAAAGGTCAAGTCGCTATCCAAGTACAAAAGCAAGTGTACCTTCCTGACGACCTACCTAACGTTCTCAGCCACAGCAGAAGCTGGATTTTCCAGAACTGCCCTCCAACGGTAGCATTTCCATGCAACGCTCAACCCTAATCCTTGGAGTATATATATAGAGGCTGAAGATTGAAAGAAGCGGCTAGAAGAAGAAAAAATATACAAGAAGCAATACACACGCGCAAGACATATTCTAAGCTTTCTTTCATCTTGTAATTTATTTTAGTTTACACTCAGCTTATTCAGAAGCAAACCCTTGTAAACACCAACCTCAAACAGTTGTTTGATTTTTCCTTTAGGAGATCAAGGTTGATCGGATCCTAGAGAAGACTAAGAGAGTGAATCTTAGTGTGAGCTAAGTCAGTGTAATTGTTAGTCACTTGTAGGTTTCAAGTGCAGTTGTAACTCTTACCTGATTAGTGGATTGCCTTCATTCTAAGAAGGAAGAAATCACCTTAACGGGTGGACTGGAGTAGCTTGAGTGATTTATCAAGTGAACCAGGATAAAATCCTTGTGTGCTTTTCTATCTCTATCTTTTGCACTTAGTTCTCGAAAAGATTTGTTAAAATCTTTAAGGTGGTAGTTTTTGTACTGAAAACGTTATTCAAACCCCCCCTTTCTACCGTTTTTCATACCTTCAATTGGTATCAGAGCGCAAGTTCTGATTACCACACCTAACAGTGTTCAGTGATCCGGGCCGGTGTGAAAAACAATGGCAGCCACCACCAGTGAAACTCAAAGAGATGGTTACAACGCAAAGCCTCCTATGTTCGATGGTCAAAGGTTCGAATATTGGAAAGATAGACTGGAAAGTTTCTTTCTGGGTTTCGATGCAGATCTCTGGGATATTATTGTGGATGGCTATGAGCGTCCAGTTGATGCAGATGGCAAAAAGATCCCAAGGTCAGAGATGTCTGCAGATCAAAAGAAGCTGTACTCACAACATCATAAAGCAAGAGCAATTCTTCTAAGTGCTATCTCCTATGAGGAGTACCAGAAGATTACAGATCGTGAGTTTGCTAAAGGCATTTTTGATTCTCTGAAGATGTCTCATGAAGGAAACAAGAAAGTCAAAGAATCAAAGGCATTGTCTTTGATCCAAAAGTATGAATCCTTCATCATGGAGCCAAATGAGTCCATTGAAGAAATGTTCTCCAGATTTCAACTGCTTGTAGCTGGCATACGTCCTCTCAACAAGAGCTACACAACAAAAGATCACGTCATAAGGGTCATCAGGTGTCTTCCTGAAAGTTGGATGCCTTTGGTGACTTCAATAGAGCTCACGAGAGATGTTGAGAATATGAGTTTAGAAGAACTCATCAGCATTTTGAAATGCCATGAGCTGAAGCGCTCAGAGATGCAAGATCTGAGGAAAAAGTCCATAGCCTTGAAATCCAAATCTGAAAAGGCTAAGGTTGAGAAGTCAAAGGCTCTTCAAGCTGAAGAAGAAGAATCTGAAGAAGCATCAGAAGATTCTGATGAAGATGAGCTGACTCTGATCTCCAAGAGACTCAACCGCATCTGGAAGCACAGGCAGAGCAAGTTCAAAGGCTCTGGAAAGGCAAGAGGAAAGTCTGAATCCTCAGGTCAGAAGAAGTCATCAATCAAGGAAGTCACTTGCTTTGAGTGCAAAGAATCAGGGCACTACAAAAGTGACTGTCCAAAATTGAAGAAGGACAAGAAGCCAAAGAAGCACTTCAAGACCAAGAAGAGTCTGATGGTGACATTCGATGAATCAGAGTCAGAGGATGTTGACTCTGATGGTGAAGTCCAAGGACTCATGGCTATTGTCAAAGACAAAGGAACAGAGTCAAAGGAAGCTGTTGACTCTGACTCAGAATCAGAAGGAGATCCAGACTCTGACGATGAAAATGAGGTATTTGCTTCCTTCTCTACCTCTGAACTGAAACATGCTTTGTCTGATATCATGGATAAGTATAACTCCTTGTTGTCTAAGCATAAGAAGCTGAAAAAGAACTTATCTGCTGGTTCTAAAACTCCTTCTGAACATGAGAAAATCATATCTGATTTGAAAAATGATAACCATGCTTTAGTTAATTCTAACTCTGTGCTTAAGAATCAAATTGCAAAGTTAGAAGAAGTTATTGCCTGCGATGCCTCTGATAGTAAGCATGAATCTAAGTATGAAAAATCTTTTCAAAGATTCCTGGCTAAAAGCGTAGATAGAAGCTTAATGGCTTCAATGATCTATGGTGTAAGCAGAAATGGAATGCATGGCATTGGCTATTCTAAACCAATTAGAAATGAGCCTTCTGTGTCTAAAGCTAAATCCTTGTATGAATGCTTTGTTCCCTCTGGTACCATATTGCCTGATCCTGTACCTGCTGAAGTTGCTAAAAACCCTCTTAAAAAGGGATCCTTCTCTATGACTAAATATCATGCAAATATTCCTTTAAAATATCATGTTGAGACACCCAAGGTGATCAGAACCTTTGGGGTAACTAACAAAAGAGGACCCAGAAAGTGGGTACCTAAGGACAAGATTATCTATGTTGCAGATATCCTTGATAGCTCCACTGAAACACCAATCATGGTATCTGGACAGTGGATGCTCGCGTCACATGACGGGAGAAAAGCGTATGTTCCGAGAGCTGAAACTTAAGCCTGGAGGCGAAGTTGGCTTTGGAGGAAATGAAAAGGGTAAAATTATTGGTACTGGTACTATTTGTGTAGATAGTAGTCCATGCATTGATAATGTTTTATTGGTAGACGGCTTAACACATAACTTATTGTCTATAAGTCAATTAGCTGACAAGGGTTATGATGTTATATTCAATCAAAAGTCCTGCCGGGCTGTAAGTCAGATCGATGGCTCTGTTCTGTTTAACAGCAAGAGGAAGAACAACATTTATAAGATCAGATTATCTGAGTTGGAGGCTCAGAATGTGAAGTGCCTTCTGTCTGTTAATGAAGAGCAGTGGGTATGGCATAGACGGTTAGGGCATGCCAGTATGAGAAAGATTTCTCAGCTGAGCAAGCTAAACCTTGTCAGGGGCTTACCCAATCTGAAGTTCGCTTCAGACGCTCTTTGTGAAGCATGTCAGAAAGGCAAATTCACAAAAGTCCCTTTCAAGGCAAAGAATGTTGTCTCAACCTCAAGGCCGTTAGAACTTCTGCATATCGACCTGTTTGGACCAGTGAAAACTGAGTCTATAGGTGGCAAGAGATATGGGATGGTTATCGTTGATGACTATAGCCGCTGGACATGGGTAAAGTTTCTAACCCGCAAGGATGAGTCTCATGCTGTGTTCTCTACCTTCATTGCTCAAGTGCAAAACGAGAAGGCATGTAGAATTGTGCGTGTCAGAAGTGACCATGGTGGAGAGTTTGAGAATGACAAGTTTGAGAGTCTGTTTGATTCCTATGGAATTACACATGATTTCTCTTGTCCCAGAACTCCTCAACAAAATGGTGTTGTTGAGAGGAAGAACAGAACTCTTCAGGAGATGGCTAGAACCATGCTCCAAGAAACTGGCATGGCTAAGCACTTTTGGGCAGAGGCAGTAAATACAGCATGTTACATTCAGAACAGAATCTCTGTGAGACCAATTCTGAAAAAGACTCCTTATGAATTGTGGAAGAACATAAAACCCAACATTTCTTATTTTCATCCTTTTGGCTGTGTTTGTTATGTTCTCAATACTAAGGATAGATTGCATAAATTTGATGCTAAATCTTCTAAGTGTCTATTACTTGGTTATTCTGATAGATCTAAAGGTTTTAGATTTTATAATACTGATGCTAAGACTATTGAAGAATCTATTCATGTTAGATTTGATGATAAGCTTGACTCTGACCAGTCAAAGCTAGTTGAAAAGTTTGCAGATTTAAGCATTAATGTTTCTGACAAAGGCAAAGCTCCAGAGGAAGTTGAGCCAGAGGAAGATGAACCAGAGGAAGAAGCTGGTCCCTCTAACTCACAAACTCTGAAGAAGAGCAGAATCACTGCAGCTCATCCTAAGGAATTGATTCTGGGCAACAAAGATGAACCAGTCAGAACCAGATCTGCCTTCAGACCCTCCGAAGAGACCTTGCTGAGTCTGAAAGGATTGGTGTCCTTAATTGAACCCAAGTCCATAGATGAAGCTCTTCAGGACAAGGATTGGATTCTGGCCATGGAAGAAGAATTGAATCAATTCTCCAAGAACGATGTTTGGAGCTTAGTGAAGAAGCCTGAGAATGTCCATGTTATTGGAACGAAATGGGTATTCAGAAACAAGCTAAATGAGAAAGGAGATGTAGTCAGAAACAAGGCAAGGCTAGTTGCTCAAGGCTACAGCCAGCAGGAAGGAATAGACTACACTGAAACATTTGCTCCAGTAGCAAGACTGGAGGCAATCAGACTATTGATTTCTTTCTCAGTAAATCACAACATAGTTCTACATCAGATGGACGTAAAGAGTGCCTTCCTAAATGGTTATATCTCAGAGGAAGTCTATGTTCATCAACCCCCAGGTTTTGAAGATGAAAAGAAACCAGACCATGTGTTCAAATTACAGAAATCACTCTACGGTCTGAAGCAAGCTCCCAGAGCATGGTATGAGAGACTTAGCTCATTCCTTCTGGAGAATGAGTTTGTAAGGGGTAAAGTAGATACAACTCTCTTTTGCAAGACTTATAAAGATGATATCTTAATTGTGCAAATTTATGTTGATGATATTATATTTGGTTCTGCTAATCAATCTCTATGCAAAGAATTTTCTGAGATGATGCAGGCTGAATTTGAGATGAGTATGATGGGAGAATTAAAGTACTTTCTGGGAATACAAGTTGATCAAACACCAGAAGGAACATATATCCATCAGAGCAAGTACACTAAGGAACTTCTGAAGAAGTTCAATATGCTGGAATCTACAGTGGCCAAGACTCCAATGCATCCAACATGCATTCTGGAAAAAGAAGATATAAGTGGTAAAGTATGTCAGAAGCTCTATCGTGGCATGATAGGTGCACTTCTGTACTTAACTGCATCTAGGCCAGACATATTATTTAGTGTTCATTTATGTGCTCGTTTCCAATCAGATCCAAGGGAAACCCACTTAACTGCTGTTAAGAGGATCCTAAGGTATCTGAAAGGCACCACTAACCTTGGCTTGATGTATAAGAAAACATCAGAGTATAAGCTTTCAGGTTATTGTGATGCTGATTATGCTGGAGATAGAACAGAGAGAAAAAGTACTTCTGGAAATTGTCAATTTCTGGGAAGCAATCTAGTCTCATGGGCAAGCAAGAGGCAATCAACCATTGCACTATCAACTGCAGAGGCAGAATATATCTCAGCAGCAATATGCAGCACTCAGATGCTCTGGATGAAACATCAGCTGGAGGATTATCAGATCCTTGAGAGCAATATCCCAATCTATTGTGATAACACTGCTGCAATTTCGTTGAGCAAGAATCCTATCTTGCATTCAAGGGCAAAGCACATTGAGGTAAAGTATCACTTCATTAGAGATTATGTGCAGAAGGGCGTACTTCTTCTGAAGTTTGTTGATACTGACCATCAATGGGCAGATATCTTTACAAAGCCCTTAGCTGAAGATAGATTTAATTTTATTCTGAAAAATCTAAACATGGACTTTTGTCCAGAGTGAAGATAGATCAGAACCTCTGACTATGATACTTCTTGATCAGAAGATGTCTAGTCCAGAAGGTAACTCAATCAGAGTGTGTGTGCCCACTGGTACTGACTCTGAAGCTGAGACAACAACACGTGCGTCAGAATTTCTGATGCATAGTTCCTTGTGCCCGTGTGACAGTCTGTTGTGATTGCGTGTAGATATGCTTATCTCCTGTGTGTGATTGTGTATTTTACTGTTACTGTCTATCTTTAATTTTCAACCGTTGATCTTAAAGTGCTTTTTGAATCAACAACGGTTATTTGATAAAACCCACTATACACACACGTTCTCTCTCACTTCCGGTTTTCACTCTCGCACTCCCTGCTTTTCAAAACCGCCTCCTTCGTGATTTCTCTCTCGATCTCTCTTCATCCTTCAAACTTCATCTTCTACCTCAAACCTTCAACCTCTTCAAAATGGTGAGACAAACCAGAAGATCTACTGCAGATGCACCTCAGTTCCCTCACATGGTAGTCGGGTTGGCAACGGGTCAACGGGGCTCTGAGAACCCAGCACAAGAACAAGCTCAAGCTCAAGAGGAGATTGTTCCTATTGCAGAACGGGGCTGTGCCGTTCACTGTGTATTTCCTCCTGAGGAACTCCAAGTCCTTGCAGAATGGAGATTCAACCTCGACAACTTGGCTGCAAATGGGTTTGATCTCCGTCCTGAAGTCCAAGCTCAAGGTTGGGGAAACTACTTCAATCGACTTCGAGGACCGGTGTATGAGAAGCTGGTAAAGGAATTCTGGAAGCATGCTGATTGTGATGACACTCAGGTGGTCTCTTACATACTGGGTAGGAAGATCATCATCACGGAGAAGTCATTCGTGAATCTGCTAGGTGCAGAAACTGCTCATGGGTATCGGTTCTCACTGACGGAATCGAAGCTGAAACCCAGAACCAAGGACATCGTCAACAAGGCCCTGTACACCACCTTCAAACCGGGCAAGACGAGCTACAAAGTGATGGACCTTCAACCCAAACTCAGGGTCTGGCACAAGATCCTGCTCAACTGCATCAATCAACGACCAAAGGGCAGTTCTCCAGACTACATCAACTTCAATCAGAAGGCGATGCTGTTCTTCATTCAAGACAAGGAGAAGATCTGCCTTCCCTACTTCCTGTTCTCCTATTTGAAGGAATGCATCCGGAAGTCTCGCACCACCTCCTCCATCAAGTCAGCCATCAAATATATCCCTTTTGGGAGGCTGATCTCAGACTTTCTCATTGAAAGCAACTTGGTGCAAGATTTGATCAATGCTGGTTGCACAGAGGACTTGAGCACAATTGTTAGCGATGTCTTCACTGCCAACTCTCTGAAGAAGATGGGTTTGGTCCAGAAGAAGATTGCTCCTGCTCATGAGGACACATCTTCTGAGATCAGAGGAAGAAGAATGCCTCTGAATGACTACCCTCTGTGGACTCAAGCAGACCATCCTGAAGCCATCAGATGCTATGTTGAAGACCTCAGGGCTCAAGGATTCGAGATTGACCTTGATGATTTCGTCAGCAGACTTCCACCAGCTCCAGAGTTTCCTTCTCCTCCCAAGAAGAAAACCAAGAGGAAGATGGTTCTGGACGAATCCTCAGAGGAATCTGATGTCCCTCTGGTCAAGAAGGCGAAGAGCAAGCCTGATGATGATGATGGTGATGATAGTGAGGATGGTCCTCCAAAGAAGAAGCAGAAGAAAGTCAGAATTGTGGTGAAGCCTACTCGGGTGGAACCAGCTGCTGCAGAGGTCAGAAGGACTGAACCTCCTGCCAGAGTGACTCGATCATCAGCACATACAAGTAAGCCTGCACTTACCTCTGATGATGATTTGAATTTATTTGATGCACTCCCAATTTCTGCCTTACTCCAACACTCTTCAAATCCCCTCACTCCTATTCATGAATCCCAGCCAGCCGCACAAACCACCTCTCCACCACATTCCCCAAGATCTTCATTCTTTCAACCTTCTCCTGCTGAAGCACCACTCTGGAATTTGCTTCAGAACCAACCCTCTAGGTCAGAAGATCCAACCTCTCTCCTTACCATTCCATACGACTCATTAACTTCTGAACCCATCATCCCCAACCAACCAGAACCCAAACCAACAGAACCACAACCCAGAACGTCTGATCACTCTGCTCCCAGAGCATCAGCACGTCCTGCTGTCAGAACCACGGATACAGACTCTTCATCAGCCTTCACACCTGTATCCTTCCCCATCAATGTCTTTGACTCTCCTCCCTCCAATACCTCTGAATCACTTAGAAAATTCATGGAGGTTAGGAAAGAAAAGGTATCTGCCTTGGAAGAATATTACCTTACCTGTCCAAGCCCTAGGCAATATCCTGGCCCTAGACCTGCACGTCTAGTTGACCCAGATGAACCTATCTTGGCCAATCCTATCCAAGAGGCAGACCCCTTAGTCCAACAGGCTCACCCTGTCCCTGACCAACAAGAGCCAATTCAACCAGACCCTGAACCTGAACAATCAGTATCTAACCAATCCTCGGTTAGATCACCTCACCCTCTGGTTGAAACTTCAGACCCTCACCGTGGAACCTCTGAACCCAATGCTCCCATAATTAACATTGGTTCTCCACAAGGTGCCTCTGAAGCTCATAGCAGCAATCACCCAGCCTCTCCTGCACCCAACCTCTCCATCATTCCCTATACTCACCTTCAACCCACATCTCTCTCTGAGTGCATCAATATTTTCAATCATGAAGCCTCCTTGAGGCTCCGCAATGTGCACGGTCAGACTGACCTCAGTGAGAATGCTGAAAATGTGGCTGATGAGTGGAACAATTTGAGCACTTGGCTGGTGGCTCAGTTTCCCGTTATGCTGCAGCTCCTGCATGCAGAGGGAAGTCAGAGCATTGAGGCTGCAAAGCAAAGGTTTGCTAGGAGGGTGGCTCTTCATGAACTCGAACAGAGAACCAAGCTTCTTGAAGCCATTGAAGAAGCCAAGAGACAGAAAGAACAAGAAGAAGAAGCTGCCCGTCAAGCAGCAGCTCAGGCTGAACAAGCCAGACTTGAGGCAGAACGTCTTGAAGCTGAGGCTGAGGCAGAGCGACTTGCACCAGTTCTGTTTACTCCTGCTGCTTCTGCTTCCATTCCAGAACCTCAAGCTGCTCAGAACGTTCCTTCCAGCTCTACTTCGACAAGCTCATCCAGACTCGACATCATGGAACAACGTCTTGACACTCATGAATCCATGCTGATTGAGATGAAGCACATGATGATGGAACTTCTGCGCCGTACTGACAAATCTTAGTTTTTTAGGATCTCTTCTTTTTCTTCCTTTTCCTTTTTATTTAACGTTGTTTTATTTAAACTCTGCTTATTTACTTACTTTAATTTGTTCATTTGTGATTCTATATGCATATATCTATATATATTTGTGTCACATATGTTTGCAAAACCTGTTTTATTCATAATTGTTCTATGTTTACATCATAACTCTTTCCATCATACATTATTCCCTATATCTAGAATGGAGGATCCTTCCTCATTCTTCTGCATTCTTGGCGCTGCTCCACTCTTTCCTTCTCCAGACGATCCAATGCATACTCTATGTTGCCAAGTTTGATGCTCAGATCATCTTTTTCTAGACTATCTTCTGTCGTCTTGAGTCTCTTTTCCACAGTCTCCTTCTCTTCCAGCAGATTCAGCTCCCGCTGGCAAAGCTTCTGAATCTCTTCCACGAAGCAGAGGAACTCCTTCAGATCTTTCTCCATCTCTGGACCAAGATCTTCTTCAAGCAGTGTCTTCGTCAGCTCTTGTATGGTCTTTGTACCATCGGGATGCCTAATATTGAGGAACATATCTTCCTCAAACGCCTTCCTTCTGAGCTCTTCTAATGCCATTCTGTATGATGCCATTTTTTTTCTGAATATTATTCGAGGTGTGAAGCTTACCTTTCTCTCCAACGTTTTTATAGGCTTCACTTTCTCTCTGAAAGTTAATGCTCTTACAGTTTCTCGAGGTTAAGTACTTGGTAACTGACCCTTCTATTTCCTCACTTGACCGGTGGTAAACGTTCATCCCTTGCATTAACTCTTCTATTTATTATCGCCTCACTCTGATTCTTACATCGTCCTCATTTTCTTTCAACTTAGACCTTCTCTAAGGGGGAAGTACCTTGTACTTCAAGCTAAGTTTTTCACACCCCAAGCTTTTTGCTTATGACAAAAAGGGGGAGTAAACCCAGTTTTTGATGTGTAAGATGTGTTAGTGTGACTTATTTTTCTTTTGGAGATTTTAAGAGTTCCACCTTCATGACCATAGATGTGTCACTGGGCAAATACAAGGAATACATTTCACTTCTTCTGAAGTGATTCTAAGTTGACTCTGATACCCAAGACTCTGATACCTTGTCCATGACTCTGATCACTTATGCGCTCTGATTATTCGTTTTTCATCTATGTCATAAGCTTTTCACTCTGAACTCTTATATGATTTAGCTCAGAATCTAGAC
The DNA here is from genome assembly GCF_012489685.1 of Lotus japonicus. Taxonomy (NCBI): domain Eukaryota; kingdom Viridiplantae; phylum Streptophyta; class Magnoliopsida; order Fabales; family Fabaceae; genus Lotus; species Lotus japonicus. The sequence continues at coordinate 72,840,146 of NC_080041.1, forward strand.
TTTACTAACGTTTTCATCAAGTATTAGATTCAGGGGGAGCTAAGCTCAGAATCAAGCAGTGACTTGAATTCAGAATGAGCAAGATAAACTATTCACATCAGGATAAGTCTTATTCTATATCTCTAAACTCTGAGTGAATTCAGTTTAATGTTTAAGAATTGTTCATCAAAAATCTTAGTTTTGTCATCATCAAAAAGGGGGAGATTGTAAGATCAAGTTTTGATCTAGTAGTACAACTCTATGTTTTGATGATTACAAGTTAACCTTTTGATATGAACAATTGTGGTACTCTAACGTGTTTTTCTGAGTGTGCTATTTACAGGCTCTGACCCTGACTCAATTTCACACAAATCAGAAGCACTGTGTATAAAGGGTAACCCAAGCAACGCTTTCGCATTCACCATGTTCAGTATGAACAGTGGAAAAGCTTCAGAAGATCTGAAGCTATACAAACTCTGATGAGGACTCAGTCGCTAGAAGCTCTGATGATCCAGAAGTTCTGACAACCAAGAAACACTGAAGGTTCAGATGTTCCGATGGTGTAGAAGACTCTGAAGATCCAGAAGCTGAATAGTGGAAACTCTGAAGTCCAGAAGCAAGAAACTCTGAAGGCCATGTTCTTCCCTCTGAGTTCAGAATCAGAAGATACAATGGTCAGAGGATCTGTGCTTTCCCTCTGACTCTGATCAACCTGCTTCACAAGTTCCAATACGAAGCATTCCTCTGATCAGAAGTCTCCTAGGTTAAAAGGTCAAGTCGCTATCCAAGTACAAAAGCAAGTGTACCTTCCTGACGACCTACCTAACGTTCTCAGCCACAGCAGAAGCTGGATTTTCCAGAACTGCCCTCCAACGGTAGCATTTCCATGCAACGCTCAACCCTAATCCTTGGAGTATATATATAGAGGCTGAAGATTGAAAGAAGCGGCTAGAAGAAGAAAAAATATACAAGAAGCAATACACACGCGCAAGACATATTCTAAGCTTTCTTTCATCTTGTAATTTATTTTAGTTTACACTCAGCTTATTCAGAAGCAAACCCTTGTAAACACCAACCTCAAACAGTTGTTTGATTTTTCCTTTAGGAGATCAAGGTTGATCGGATCCTAGAGAAGACTAAGAGAGTGAATCTTAGTGTGAGCTAAGTCAGTGTAATTGTTAGTCACTTGTAGGTTTCAAGTGCAGTTGTAACTCTTACCTGATTAGTGGATTGCCTTCATTCTAAGAAGGAAGAAATCACCTTAACGGGTGGACTGGAGTAGCTTGAGTGATTTATCAAGTGAACCAGGATAAAATCCTTGTGTGCTTTTCTATCTCTATCTTTTGCACTTAGTTCTCGAAAAGATTTGTTAAAATCTTTAAGGTGGTAGTTTTTGTACTGAAAACGTTATTCAAACCCCCCCTTTCTACCGTTTTTCATACCTTCAAGTTGAGTCAAAGGTCCAACAATCTTCGCGAAATTCTCGATAAAGCGACGATAGTATCCCGCCAAACCGACAAAACTTCTGATCTCCGTCATTGTCTTTGGCCGTTCCCATGACAATACGGTCTCTACCTTTGCTGGGTCCACAGCTATCCCCTCCTTGGAGATCACATGGCCTAAGAATTTTACCTCTTCGAGCCAAAACTCGCACTTAGAAGGATTGGCATACAACTCCTTCTCCCTTAACACTTGTAAAACTTGTCGCAAGTGCTCCTCATGGTCTTCAGCATTCTTTGAGTAGATCAGAATATCGTCGATAAACACTACGACGAATCGATCCAAGAATGTATGGAAGGTCATATTCATGTAAGCCATGAATATTGCTGGTGCATTTGTCACCCCAAATGGCATCACTAAGTACTCATAGTGTCCATAACGGGTTCTGAATGCCGTCTTCTGGATGTCCTCGTTCTTGACCCTGATTTGATGATAACCCGACTTCAGGTCAATCTTCGAGAATATTGTAGCTCATCGCAGTTGATCCATCAAATCGTCAATTCTAGGTAACAGATACCTATTCTTAACGGTTACCTTGTTCAATTGTCGGTAGTCGACACATAGTCTCGATTTTCCGTCCTTCTTCTTCACTAATAAGACTGGCGCTCCCCAAGGTGAAACACTTGGTCGAATAAATCCCTTCGACAACAGATCTTCTAGTTGGGACTTCAATTCCACTAGCTCCGCAGGTGCCATACGATATGGTGCAATCGAAATCGGCCCTGTTCCCGGTACGATGTCTATAGCAAACTCAATGTCGCGTACAGGCGGCAATCCAGGTACATCGCCAGGAAAAACATCTGTGAATTCTTTCACCACTGGAGTACTGTCAACTCCCGGATTCCCTTTACTCTCCAAGCTCAGCAGAACGGAATACTCTTGAGATCCCTCGTTCAAAGAGACGCCAATGTGATTGGCAGATAGATACTCAGAAAGATCCGAGTCAGGAAATACCACTCTCTTTCGGTTGCAGTCCAAAAGACAATGATAATGGGACAACTAATCCATTCCTAGGATAACATCTAGGTTCCGTTAAGTCAATCAAACAGTTAGTACTCATCATAAGATAGCATCTAACATGCTATACAATATGATTATGCAATAACTTCAATCAATTCTAAGCGAAAAATCGCTTGCAGACAATCAATTTTCACTCTTTGCAGAGTCACACAACCTAGCACAGAAGACCTATTCCCCAACAACTCCCGAAAGACTCGACCGTGCTCTGATACCACAATGTAACACCCCGATTTCGGTGGCGTCACTTTAGTAACCGAAAGTAAACTTAATGCGGAAAAACGTGAATATATTTTTTTTTTGATAATAACTAAGACAAGACTGAAATAGATAAAACCCAAAAGCGAAAAGCAACAGAACTAATGTACAATATATAATACAGCCCCCGCTGTAAGTAACAACCTCGTCACGAGTAACCTCCAGTGACGGAAAGAAAAGTGTAGCGCCCGTAGGCAATATATACAAACCAAATGAAAAGGGTGAAGTGTCCGCAACACCATCCCTCAAAACTGAGAATGAGCTGGCCCATCGGCCTGAAACAAGATCTCCTATGTCCAACCAACTCTCTGTGATTCCCGTAAAGAAACCACACAAAAAGCTATAGGTGGGAAACTACCCTGTTCCCAAAGAAAACAAATGAGGTTCAGAGCTAAGACTCTACTCCTACACTAATCCCATCTCGAGGAGCTCACACCAGCACTAAAACCTACATGCTAGCATGATCGTCGTCCGAATTTGAAATCCATAACGACCTAGTCTATGTACACCATCCGTCCTCCTCTCGCAACCGCGATACGCTCCATTCCCGCATCTCAACCCTAGTTCCTCCCGAAGGATGAACCATCATGAATGAGCCCGCCGAAGACATCTGACAAAGGGCGTTTGTTCGCCAAAGCACACACAGAAGACGCGAGGGTCAACTCCAAAGAATTATATAAATAATACCACCAATAGATACCGATAAAAGATTAGCCACTTAGGCTTATAACTAGGGATTACATCCTAGGGTTGTATATTTCACAATGAATGTAAACAGCAATAAATCACAGTTAACATGCCTCAAGTAGAATTAACAAGTATCAAACACACTCAACAACTAAGTCAGTATGCATGTTGCATGAAATGATATGCAGGTTAACCCAGTCAACCAATATGCAATCCGGAACGGATGGACATCAAACGGATCAATCCTAGCACCAGCAACGGTGGGACCATTCTGCCCGCGTGCCTCTTACACCAAACATAGGTATGGACATCAAACGAGTCAATCCTAGCACCAGCAACGGTGGGACCATTCTGCTCGCGTGCCTCTGGGATGGACATCAACCGGATCAATCCTAGCACCAGCAACGGTGGGACCATTCTGCCCGCGCGTCTCTTACACCAAACCAAGGTAGCCAGATCAGCCATAACCCGTAGGTCTGCCATTTCGGTCTGCTACTAAGAGTCACCTAGCAGTGCTCTTAAGCGGAAATCCTGGTCTTATAACCAATTTTGGAATCCGCCGTGGTCCGGTATCTCGCCGTGTTTAAACCACTTAATGAGTGCATGCAATGCAGTGATTAGCCAAACAACGTCTCCGACCTCACTCGACACGTCGCCACGTGTTCTAGCTAGATTAATGTCTCTAAAAGCTTACCCTAAGGTAAAGTCGATTCTGCGACAAAAGACACTTCTTCACATCAACAGGGTACTCATGATGATTTCCAAATCATCCGACTCATCTCAATCCGATGGTCACAACTGCTCAACGAGCACAGAGTATCACACTCTCGGAAACTAACGGTTTCCCGGACTTATCCCCAGGATAGCCCAACAACACATAGCTGCTCCAACAGCACAAGAGTATCCCGCATTCACAAGGTCTCACGCCTCAGTGAAGCTTCATGCTGTTCACGAGGTCTCACGCCTCAGTGAAGATCCATGCTTTCCACAAGGTCTCACGCCTCAGTGGAGTATCACGCATTCACAAGGTCTCACGCCTCAGTGAAGCTTCTCGGCTCATCCCTTGGATGGCTAAACAAACTGCTCAACGAGCGAAGGAGTATCAACATACTCAGAACTTACCAATCTCCTCAACACTTGGATCCGACGACACTTCTCGTTTTCCAAAACTAAGATTTGCATCCAAAGCTTCCTTTCGAGTTTATTATCCTTATTTGAAGATTTAGAGGTTGTTTAATGTCTTATGAGTTTTCTTTTCAAAATAATATCCTTTTAGTCTTATCGCAAATCCTATCAGTTCTCGGGATCTCCTAATCCCCAAATGACTCCAGAGAATGTCTCGATCCATAAACATCATAACAAGGCCCGAATCTCATTCGTCCTATCAAACTTTCTCAAAACTCTCAAAATAAAATCGGCATGACCTGCCCGCTATTCTCACTATTCAGAATCTCAGATCTCATTGCATAAGTATAAATAACTCAGCACAATCAATCAACATGTCATATATCAACATATTAAGCAATAACCACATAGCACTTAGCATATAAGGCATGCATCACACATCCTAAATTACCCAATTAGCACTTAGCATGTAATTCACTCATCAAAACATTCAGTAGATGCATCATCTACATTGTCAGCCGAAGCCTCAGAAAACATTTTTCAATCACACACAATCCAGTGCATAAACAGTAAACAATGTCGAAAACATCGACCCTAATCATTAACTAGAGATTCAGTGAGAAGCCCTCACCTGTAGATTCTCCAGGGTTATCTCCTAAAGCTCCTTCACAATCAAAGCCTTGCTCAGCTGGAAATTCCTCAAAATCACCTTTAGAGCAAAACCACAGAAATACTATCAGAATCTATCGGAAACTAAGCTATCAATACATCACTAAGGTTACAAGAAGTAGTACATACTCCGAGGTACGATAATCTAGCGCGAAAGGACAAGTTTTCGAAAAAGGAATTTTCCTCCTCTTCCCCTATAGGGCTCGGCCACTTATCACAATTAGGAGACTCGATTTTTCTTCGATCAAACTTGGTTCCTATGCTATCATTAGCCGTAACTAAGGGTATTCTGAACTCGGAAAAGTTATCGGATCAAAAACTGTCGCAGGGGTATTTTGGTCATGATTTTTAACTTAGAATTTCAAAACTGAAATCCCAAAAACCAAATTTGACAGGGACGTTACTAACGACGTTTATGACCACTAATCCTACTAGCACTAAGCTAAGGCGATAGTTTTCAGCCTAAAGGTTGAAGCTTTACTCCAAAAACTCCAAAAATGGGTATTTTAGGCTAAAATTGATTCCGGCGGAATTCCGGCGACATAACGGAAAATCTAATCCGGCAGAAGTGATCTTGGGCATATAAGGAAGAGGTTTAGAATCAGAAATGAAAGATTCAGGATAGTTTTGCAAAAACCCATAAACTATCAGCTCAGAAAAGCCTACAGAAAAGCTATGGAAAAAGCGATCAGAGGTAAGGATTAGCGACTATACCTCGAAACCTTGAAGTAGCAACTAACGGATCAACGATCAAGCAAGAGATGAACAAAATTCTTCTTCCTTCTTCCTTGTTCTTGGCCGCGGGTTTGAGGAGAGAAAATGGAGGAAAATTTGCGTTTTTCTTCCTTTCTTGGCTATATATAGAAGATGGAAATTCGCGGGAAAATGAAAGTTTCGCGAATCTGATTTTTCCGGCGTCATTCTCCGTGAATTAATAGATATGTTTTGGCAAAAGAATTCCAAAGCTATAAAGAGGTCCCCTTGTATTTTTGGCAATTAATGCATAGTCGGTGTAAAACTATTTTACCCGATAAGTTGCTTTTTGCATTGAATGTCGGAATAGAAAACTTCCTTCTGAAGAAAGATTGAAATCATCAAGAGAAATGGGTGTACGCGTGTAGAATATTCATTTGAAGCTCTGAATAGAAAAAGTCTTCATTGTCGAGAAATTCTAGGGTTTTGAAATACCAGGGTTTCAGTTTCGGCAAACTTCCGATGATTGGAATCGGACGTTCGTAGATCCTAGAGTTTCGCCTCGAAACGATTGTAATATATGGAAAAAGAGAAGTTCTAACATTTCTCTGAAGATTTTTGGAATTAACTTCCATCGTGCCTAAAAGTGAAAATTAGCTATATACTAGGGTTTCTGACCTAGGTTTAAGCGTAAAACGATCGTGCTATAACTCTTATCGATCATGATGCAAACCTTAGACTTTTCCTGAACTTTCTCCTTCATAAATTTATTTCATTAAATAAACTTTTGTTCAGGTTTCCCTTCACATTACATCAACCCTAATCGTGAATAAGAAATTTATACACTTAGTATAAGCTTAAAAACTTGGGCCTTACACTATCCCTCGAAACAACTGCTTGATTGGAAAAAGGAACACCTTGATTTTCTGGGAGGTGCAAGGAGCTTTTTCTAGAGGACCAAATGGGTGATGCATGAGTTCCGCCTTGCGTTAGTAGCTAACCCATCTAAGGTAAAGAAAGAATTGAACAATGACCCTTTTAAATTTTGAATAGGATAAGAGTAATGCCTTTTGAACCCTCATGATAGTAGCTTGTTGGTACTAGAATCATTGTCAAAGTTGTTTCTTCTTGTTTCATTCATCACCAATATTATCTGACCAACGAACATTGTAACTCAAACGCAGATGTCGAACTGGGCTGTGTATCGTATATATATGAACAAAGAAGGAAAAACAGTGAAGAATGCAAGAGGTTCGAATGGGAAGAGTTCCAACATTGGCGAATATGCTACGAGTGACGAGGTCATTGATTTCAATGAGGAAAGTGGTAAAAGAGGAGCAAGTTTGAGCATGTAGGAGGGGACTCTCCCTGGCATGAAACCTAAATTCTAGACCATGATTCAATAGCCTAAGCTCTCCCACGCCTTCGGGATACAAGCACGAATATGATTTACAAGGCCACCATACGGGTGAAGCAGATCATAGCCATTATGTTAAATCTTTTAAATATTTAATAATTGTGACTCTTATTACATTTTATCAGATATTGGGTTTCGTTTTATAGTTAAATGTTAAATCTTATTAAACATTAATTTAATGTAATAAGAGAATTGACACCTATATTTAAAAACTATGTTTTATAGTTAACTTTTAAATATTATTAAATATTATTTTAATATATTAGATAATTTTTTTAAACGTAATAATATAATAGAGTATTGACATCTATACTTTTTTATTATTTAATTGAACCTATATTTAAATACATATTTATATATAATTCTGGCCCGTATTACGTTTTATTAGATATTAAATTATATTTTACATTCAACTTTAAATTCTTATCAAATATTAATTTATATTATTAGAGAATTGACATCTATATTTAAAAGTTAATAAAAAATATAGTTCATGTACATCTATAGTTTTATATGTTATTAATTAATTTATAATTTATTATTTTAAATATTAGAATATAATGAATATAAATGAAATTAATTAAATTTATTTTAATATTTGATAATTTTAGTTTCTTTTAATATTTAATAGAAATTATTTATTAAATAACATAATTAACCTTCTGAAAATGATCCAATAGAAATTAATTATTTATTAAACATTATTATTTACTATAAATAATTATAAATATAGTCAATAATTTATAATTTACTAAATATTATCAATTAGAAATGAATAATGATCAATTGAGAGTAAATGATGAATTATAAAAGGTCAATAATTTATTCAAATGATACTTTATTTCTAATTGATCATTTTTTAAAGGTCAATTTTTTTTTTAGGATAGATAAGTTTTATTAGAGAAAAAAAGGTTCTTGAGTTTCTCAAGTAAACTAAACAACAAAAGGAAAGTACATCACATAAAACGGAAACAGTAGATGACAAATGAGAAGCTAGTCCTAGATACCAATTTGGAGAGAAACCCAATTGATTTGATCCTAAGAAACAGGAAACTGGAGACAAGAGACAAGAGCAATCTAAAAGGTCAGTTATTTACTATGAATAATTTATTTCTATTATTTGTGCTTTTAATTATATTTACTATTAAACTATTTATCATTTAAGAAAGGTTTAATTATGTTCTTCATCTATATTTATTAAATTAGAATATTTAAAAATGATTTACTATAAAAATTATTATTTAGAAATGATATTATATTTATTAAAATTTAATAAATAAAATTTATTACTTAATATATTTTTGAAATATTACATTTTAAAAATCATTTAAGGAAACATAATTGAACTTTCTTATTATTATCAAATAAAAAACACCTTTTATATTTTAAGAATATCAATTAAACACATAGCCTTAATGCAAAACGGTATGTTCCCTTCCATATGAGAGACAAATTTTTTTTGAAAGCCATGTGAGAGATGCTAAAGTGTGTGTATATATATCGGAATCTCAAACACACTCTCTAACTATAAGCATCGGTGATAGTGCATGTCTTGTAGCTAAAAATTGACGTCCTTATCACACGAGTTTACTATAGTGGTCCATCGAAAGAGTTTCAAAAAACTCATTCTACACTTGTGAGTTGTGATGACATCGTTGTAAGATCAAGTTTTGATCTAGTAGTACAACTCTATGTTTTGATGATTACAAGTTAACCTTTTGATATGAACAATTGTGGTACTCTAACGTGTTTTTCTGAGTGTGCTATTTACAGGCTCTGACCTCAACTCAATCTCACACAAATCAGAAGCACTGTGTATAAAGGGTAACCCAAGCAACGCTTTCGCATTCACCATGTTCAGTATGAACAGTGGAAAAGCTTCAGAAGTTCTGAAGCTATACAAACTCTGATGTGGACTCAGTCGCTAGAAGCTCTGAAGATCCAGAAGTTCTGATAACCAAGAAACACTGAAGGTTCAGATGTTCTGATGGTGTAGAAGACTCTGAAGATCTAGAAGCTGAATAGTGGAAACTCTGAAGTCCAGAAGCAAGAAACTCTGAAGGCCATGTTCTTCCCTCTGAGTTCAGAATCAGAAGATACATTGGTCAGAGGATCTGTGCTTTCCCTCTGACTCTGATCAACCGGCTTCACAAGTTCCAATATGAAGTATTCCTCTGATCAGAAGTCTCCTAGGTTAAAAGGTCAAGTCGCTATCCAAGTACAAAAGCAATTGTACCTTCCTGACGACCTACCTAACGTTCTCAGCCACAGCAGAAGCTGGATTTTCCAGAACTGCCCTCCAACGGTAGCATTTCCCATGCAACGCTCAACCCTAATCCTTGGAGTATATATAGAGGCTGAAGATTGAAAGAAGCGGCTAAGAAACTAAGAAGAAAGAAATACACACGCGCAAGACATATTCAAATTATTCTAAGCTTTCTTTCATCTGAAATTCATTGAGTTTACTATTAGCTTTTTAGAAGCAAATCTCTTGTAAACATTTCTTTGATAAACAGTTTGTTTAGTTCCTTTAGGAGATCAAGGTTGATCGGATCCTAGAGAAGACTAAGAGAGTGAATCTTAGTGTGAGCTAAGTCAGTGTAATTGTTAGTCACTTGTAGGTTTCAAGTGCAGTTGTAACTCTTACCTGATTAGTGGATTGCCTTCATTCTAAGAAGGAAGAAATCACCTTAACGGGTGGACTGGAGTAGCTTGAGTGATTTATCAAGTGAACCAGGATAAAATCCTTGTGTGCTTTTCTATCTCTTATCTTTAGCACTTAAGTTCTCGAAAGATTTGTCAAAATCTTTAAGGTGGTAGTTTTGTACTGAAAACGTTATTCAAACCCCCCCTTTCTACCGTTTTTCATACCTTCAATTGGTATCAGAGGGCAAGTTCTGATTACCACACCTAACAGTGTTCAGTGATCCGGGCCGGTGTGAAAAACAATGGCTGCCACCACCAGTGAAACTCAAAGAGATGGTTACAATGCAAAGCCTCCTATGTTCGACGGTCAAAGGTTCGAATATTGGAAAGATAGACTGGAAAGTTTCTTTCTGGGTTTCGATGCAGATCTCTGGGATATTATTGTGGATGGCTATGAGCGTCCAGTTGATGCAGATGGCAAGAAGATCCCAAGGTCAGAGATGACTGCAGATCAAAAGAAGCTGTACTCACAACATCACAAAGCAAGAGCAATTCTTCTAAGTGCTATTTCCTATGAGGAGTACCAGAAGATTACAGATCGTGAGTTTGCTAAAGGCATTTTTGAATCTCTGAAGATGTCTCATGAAGGAAACAAGAAAGTCAAAGAATCAAAGGCATTGTCTTTGATCCAAAAGTATGAATCCTTCATCATGGAGCCAAATGAGTCCATTGAAGAAATGTTCTCCAGATTTCAATTGCTTGTAGCTGGCATACGACCTCTCAACAAGAGCTACACAACAAAAGATCATGTCATAAGGGTCATCAGGTGTCTTCCCGAAAGTTGGATGCCTTTGGTGACTTCAATAGAGCTCACGAGAGACGTTGAGAATATGAGTTTAGAAGAACTCATCAGCATTTTGAAATGCCATGAGCTGAAGCGCTCAGAGATGCAAGATCTGAGGAAAAAGTCCATAGCCTTGAAATCCAAATCTGAAAAGGCTAAGGTTGAGAAGTCAAAGGCTCTTCAAGCTGAAGAAGAAGAATCTGAAGAAGCATCAGAAGATTCTGATGAAGATGAGCTGACTCTGATCTCCAAGAGACTCAACCGCATCTGGAAGCACAGGCAGAGCAAGTTCAAAGGCTCTGGAAAGGCAAAAGGAAAGTATGAGTCCTCAGGCCAGAAGAAGTCCTCAATCAAGGAAGTCACATGTTTTGAGTGCAAAGAATCTGGGCACTACAAAAGTGATTGTCCAAAGTTGAAGAAAGACAAGAAGCCAAAGAAGCACTTCAAGACGAAGAAGAGTCTGATGGTGACATTTGATGAATCAGAGTCAGAGGATGTTGACTCTGATGGTGAAGTCCAAGGACTCATGGCAATTGTCAAAGACAAGGAAGCAGAGTCAAAGGAAGCTGTTGACTCTGACTCAGAATCAGAAGGAGATCCTAACTCAGACGATGAAAATGAGGTATTTGCTTCTTTCTCTACCTCTGAACTGAAACATGCTTTGTCTGATATCATGGATAAGTATAACTCTTTATTGTCTAAGCATAAAAAGTTGAAAAAGAACTTATCTGCTGTCTCCAAGACTCCTTCTGAACATGAGAAAATTATTTCTGATTTGAAAAATGAAAATCATGCTTTGGTAAATTCTAACTCTGTGCTTAAGAACCAGATTGCTAAGTTAGAAGAAATTGTTGCCTGTGATGCCTCTGATTGTAGGAATGAATCTAAGTATGAAAAGTCTTTTCAAAGATTCCTAGCTAAAAGCGTGGATAGAAGCTTAATGGCTTCAATGATCTATGGCGTAAGCAGAAATGGAATGCATGGCATTGGCTATTCTAAACCAATTAGAAATGAGCCCTCTGTGTCTAAAGCTAAATCTTTATATGAATGCTTTGTTCCCTCTGGTACCATATTGCCTGATCCTGTACCTGCTAAAGTTGCTAAAAACCCTCTTAAAAAGGGATCTTTCTCTATGACTAAATATCATGCAAACATTCCTTTAAAATATTATGTTGAGACACCCAAGGTGATCAGAACCTCTGGGGTAACTAACAAAAGAGGACCCAGAAAGTGGGTACCTAAGGACAAGATTATCTATGTTGCAGATATCCTTAATAGCTCCACTGAAACACCAATCATGGTATCTGGACAGTGGATGCTCGCGTCACATGACGGGAGAAAAGCGTATGTTCCGAGAGCTGAAACTTAAGCCTGGAGGCGAAGTTGGCTTCGGAGGAAATGAAAAGGGTAAAATTGTTGGTACTGGTACTATTTGTGTAGATAGTAGTCCATGCATTGATAATGTTTTATTAGTAGACGGCTTAACACATAACTTATTGTCTATAAGTCAATAAGCTGACAAGGGTTATGATGTTATATTCAATCAAAAGTCCTGTCGGGCTGTAAGTCAGATCGATGGCTCTGTTCTGTTTAACAGCAAGAGGAAGAACAACATTTATAAGATCATATTATCTGAGTTGGAGGCTCAGAATGTGAAGTGCCTTCTGTCTGTTAATGAAGAGCAGTGGGTATGGCATAGACGGTTAGGGCATGCCAGTATGAGAAAGATTTCTCAGCTGAGCCAGCTAAACCTTGTCAGGGGCTTACCCAATCTGAAGTTCGCTTCAGACGCTCTTTGTGAAGCATGTCAGAAAGGCAAATTCACAAAAGTCCCTTTCAAGGCAAAGAATGTTGTCTCAACCTCAAGGCCGTTGGAACTTCTGCATATCGACCTTTTTGGACCAGTGAAAACTGAGTCTATAGGTGGCAAGAGATATGGGATGGTTATCGTTGATGACTATAGCCGCTGGACATGGGTAAAATTTCTAACCCGCAAGGATGAGTCTCATGCTGTGTTCTCTACCTTCATTGCTCAAGTGCAAAACGAGAAGGCTTGTAGGATTGTGCGTGTCAGAAGTGACCATGGTGGAGAGTTTGAGAATGACAAGTTTGAGAGTCTGTTTGATTCCTATGGAATTGCACATGATTTCTCTTGTCCCAGAACTCCTCAACAAAATGGTGTTGTTGAGAGGAAGAACAGAACTCTTCAGGAGATGGCTAGAACCATGCTCCAAGAAACTGGCATGGCTAAGCACTTTTGGGCAGAGGCAGTAAATACAGCATGTTACATTCAGAACAGAATCTCTGTGAGACCAATTCTGAATAAGACTCCTTATGAATTGTGGAAGAACATAAAACCCAACATTTCTTATTTTCATCCTTTTGGCTGTGTTTGTTATGTTCTCAATACTAAGGATAGATTGCATAAATTTGATGCTAAGTCTTCTAAGTGTCTATTACTTGGTTATTCTGATAGATCTAAAGGTTTTAGATTTTATAATACTGATGCTAAGACTATTGAAGAATCTATTCATGTTAGATTTGATGATAAGCTTGACTCTGACCAGTCAAAGCTAGTTGAAAAGTTTGCAGATTTAAGCATTAATGTTTCTGACAAAGGCAAAGCTCCAGAGGAAGTTGAGCCAGAGGAAGATGAACCAGAGGAAGAAGCTGGTCCCTCTAACTCACAAACTCTGAAGAAGAGCAGAATCACTGCAGCTCACCCTAAGGAATTGATTCTGGGCAACAAAGATGAACCAGTCAGAACCAGATCTGCCTTCAGACCCTCTGAAGAGACCTTGCTGAGTCTGAAAGGATTGGTGTCCTTAATTGAACCCAAGTCCATAGATGAAGCTCTTCAGGACAAGGAGTGGATTCTGGCCATGGAAGAAGAATTGAATCAATTTTCCAAGAACGATGTTTGGAGCTTAGTGAAGAAGCCTGAGAGTGTCCATGTTATTGGAACGAAATGGGTATTCAGAAACAAGCTGAATGAGAAAGGAGATGTAGTCAGAAATAAGGCAAGGCTAGTTGCTCAAGGCTACAGCCAGCAGGAAGGAATAGACTACACTGAAACATTTGCTCCGGTAGCAAGACTGGAGGCAATCAGACTGTTGATCTCCTTCTCAGTAAATCACAACATAGTTCTACATCAGATGGACGTAAAGAGTGCCTTCCTAAATGGTTATATCTCAGAGGAAGTCTATGTTCATCAACCCCCAGGTTTTGAAGATGAAAAGAAACCAGACCATGTGTTCAAATTGAAGAAATCACTCTAAGGTCTGAAGCAAGCTCCCAGAGCATGGTATGAGAGACTTAGCTCATTCCTTCTGGAGAATGAGTTTGTAAGGGGTAAAGTAGATACAACTCTTTTTTGCAAGACTTATAAAGATGATATCTTAATTGTGCAAATTTATGTTGATGATATTATATTTGGTTCTGCTAATCAATCTCTATGCAAAGAATTTTCTGAGATGATGCAGGCTGAATTTGAGATGAGTATGATGGGAGAATTAAAGTACTTTCTGGGAATACAAGTTGATCAAACACCAGAAGGAACATATATCTATCAGAGCAAGTACACTAAAGAACTTCTGAAGAAGTTCAATATGCTGGAATCTACAGTGGCCAAGACTCCAATGCATCCTACATGCATTTTGGAGAAAGAAGATAAAAGTGGTAAAGTATGTCAGAAGCTCTATCGTGGAATGATAGGTTCACTTCTATACTTAACTGCATCTAGGCCAGACATATTATTTAGTGTTCACTTATGTGCTCGTTTCCAATCAGATCCAAGGGAAACCCACTTAACTGCTGTTAAGAGGATCCTAAGGTATCTGAAAGGCACCACTAACCTTGGCTTGATGTATAAGAAAACATCAGAGTATAAGCTTTCAGGTTATTGTGATGCTGATTATGCTGGAGATAGAACAGAGAGAAAAAGTACTTCTGGAAATTGTCAATTTCTGGGAAGCAATCTAGTCTCATGGGCAAGCAAGAGGCAATCAACCATTGCACTATCAACTGCAGAGGCAGAATATATCTCAGCAGCAATATGCAGCACTCAGATGCTCTGGATGAAACATCAGCTGGAGGATTATCAGATCCTTGAGAGCAATATCCCAATTTACTGTGATAACACTGCTGCAATCTCGTTGAGCAAGAATCCTATCTTGCATTCAAGGGCAAAGCACATTGAGGTAAAGTATCACTTCATTAGAGATTATGTGCAGAAGGGCGTACTTCTTCTGAAGTTTGTTGATACTGACCATCAATGGGCAGATATCTTTACAAAGCCCTTAGCTGAAGATAGATTTAATTTTATTCTGAAAAATCTAAACATGGACTTTTGTCCAGAGTGAAGATGGATCAGAACCTCTGACTATGATACTTCTTGATCAGAAGATGTCTAGTCCAGAAGGTAACTCAATCTGAGTGTGTGTGCCCACTGGTACTGACTCAGAAGCTGAGACAACAACACGTGTGTCAGAATTTCTGATGCATAATTCCTTGTGCCCGTGTGACAGTCTGTTATGATTGCGTGTAGATATGCTTATCTCCTGTGTGTGATTGTGTATTTTACTATCTATCTTTAATTTTCAACCGTTGATCTTAAAGTGCTTTTTGAATCAACAACGGTTATTTGATAAAACCCACTATACACACACGTTCTCGTTCACTTCCGGTTTTCACTCTCGCACTCTCTGCTTTTCAAAACCGCCTCTTTCTTGAATTCTCTCTCGATCTCTCTTCATCCTTCAAACTTCATCTTCTACCTCAAACCTTCAACCTCTTCAAAATGGTGAGACAAACCAGAAGATCTGCTGCAGATGCACCTCAGTTCCCTCACATGGTAGTCGGTTTGGCAACGGGTCAAAGGGGCTCTGAGAACCCGGCACAAGAACAAGTTCAAGCTCAAGAGCAGATTGTTCCAATTGCAGAACGGGGCTGTGCCGTTCACTGCGTATTTGCTCCTGAGGAACTCCAAGTCCTAGCAGAATGGAGATTCGACCTCGACAACCTGGCTGCAAATGGGTTTGATCTTCGTCCTGAAGTCCAAGCTCAAGGTTGGGGAAATTACTTCAACCGACTTCGAGGACCGGTGTATGAGAAGTTGGTAAAGGAATTCTGGAAGCACGCAGACTGCGATGACACTCAGGTGGTCTCTCACATTCTTGGCAGGAAGATCATTATCACTGAGAAGTCATTCGTGAATCTGCTAGGAGCAGAAACTGCTTATGGGTATCGGTTCCAACAGACGGAATCCAAGCTGAAACCCAGCACCAAAGACAAAGTCAACAAGGCCCTGTACACCACCTTCAAACCGGGCAAGACGAGTTACAAGGTGATGGATCTTCATCCCAAACTCAGGATCTGGCACAAGATCCTGCTCAACTGCATAAACCAGAGACCGAAGGGCAGTTCTCCAGACTACATCAACTTCAACCAGAAGGCGATGTTGTTCTTCATCCAAGATCAGGAGAAGATCTGCCTTCCCTACTTCCTGTTCTCCTACTTGAAGGAATGCATCAGGAAGTCTCGCACCACCGCCTCCATCAAGTCTGCAATCAAATATATCCCTTTTGGGAGGCTGCTCTCAGACTTTCTCATTGAAAGCAACTTGGTGCAAGATTTGATCAATGCTGGTTGCACAGAGGATTTGAGCACAATTGTCAGTGATGTCTTCACTGCAAACTCCTTGAAGAAGATGGGCTTAATCCAGAAGAAGATTGCTCCTGCTTCTGAAGACACATCTTTTGAGATCAGAGGAAGAAGGATGCCTCTGAATGACTACCCACTGTGGACTCAAGCAGACAATCCTGAAGCCATCAGATGCTATGTTGAAGACCTCAGGGCTCAAGGATTCGAGATTGATCTTGATGATTTCTTCAGCAGACTGCCGCCAGCTCCAGAGTTTCCTTCTCCTCCCAAGAAGAAAGCTCAGAGGAAGATGGTTCTGGAAGAATCCTCTGAAGAATCTGATGTCCCTCTGGTCAAGAAGACAAAGAGAAAGCCTGATGAAGGTGATGATAGTGATAGTGAGGATGGTCCTCCAAAGAAGAAGCAGAAGAAGGTCAGAATCGTGGTGAAGCCTACTCGGGTGGAACCAGCTGCTGCAGTGGTCAGAAGGACTGAACCTCCTGCCAGAGTGACTCGATCATCAGCACATTCAAGTAAGCCTGCACTTGCTTCTGATGATGATTTGAATTTATTTGATGCACTTCCTATTTCTGCCTTGCTTCAACACTCCTCAAATCCCCTCACTCCTATTCCTGAATCCCAGCCAGCCGCACAAACCACCTCTCCACCACATTCCCCAAGATCCTCTTTCTTTCAACCTTCTCCTACTGAAGCACCACTCTGGAATTTGCTTCAGAACCCAACCTCTAGGTCAGAAGATCCAACCTCTCTCCTTACCATTCCATACGACCCATTATCTTCTGAACCAATCGTCCAAGACCAACCTGAGCCCAACCAAACAGAACCACAACCCAGAACGTCTGATCACTCTGCTCCCAGAGCATCAGCACGTCCTGCTGCCAGAACCACGGATACAGACTCTTCAACAGCCTTCACACCTGTATCCTTCCCAATCAATGTTATTGACTCTCCTCCCTCCAATACCTCTGAATCAATTAGAAAATTCATGGAGGTTAGAAAAGAAAAGGTATCTGCCTTGGAAGAGTATTACCTTACCTGTCCAAGCCCTAGGAGATATCCTGGCCCTAGACCTGAACGTCTAGTTGACCCAGATGAACCTATCTTGGCTAATCCTATCCAAGAGGCAGACCCCTTAGTTCAACAAGCTCACCCTGTCCCTGACCAACATGAGCCCATTCAACCAGACCCTAAACCTGCACAATCAGTGTCTAACCAATCCTCGGTTAGATCACCTCACCCTCTGGTTGAAACTTCAGACCCTCACCTTGGAACCTCTGAACCCAATGCTCCCATGATTAACATTGGTTCTCCACAAGGTGCCTCTGAAGCTCATAGCAGCAATCACCCAGCCTCTCCTGAACCCAACCTCTCCATAATTCCCTATACTCACCTTCAACCCACATCTCTCTCTGAGTGCATCAATATTTTCTATCATGAAGCCTCTTTGAGGCTCCGCAATGTGCACGGTCAGACTGATCTTAGTGAGAATGTTGAAAATGTGGCTGATGAGTGGAACAATCTGAGCACTTGGCTAGTGGCTCAAGTTCCGATTATGATGCAGCTCCTGCATGCAGAGGGCAGTCAGAGTATTGAGGCTGCACAGCAAAGGTTTGCTAGAAGGGTGGCTCTTCATGAACTAGAACAGAGAAATAAGCTTCTTGAAGCTATTGAAGAAGCCAAGAGAAAGAAAGAACAGGCAGAAGAAGCTGCACGTCAAGCAGCAGCTCAAGCTGAACAAGCCAGACTTGAGGCAGAGCGACTTGAAGCTGAGGCTGAGGCAGAGCGACTTGCACCAGTTGTGTTTACTCCTGCTGCTTCTGATTCCATTCCAGACCCTCAAGCTGCTCAGAATGTTCCTTCCAGCTCTACTCAGACAAGCTCATCCAGACTCGACATCATGGAACAACGTCTTGACACTCATGAATCCATGCTGATTGAGATGAAGCAAATGATGATGGAACTTCTGCGACGCACTGACAAACCTTAGTTTAGGATCTCTTCTTTCTCCTTCTTTTTATTTAACGTTATTTTATTCAAACTCTGTTTCTTTTTATTTACTTATTCTATTCTATTCGTTTGTGATTATATATGAATATCCTTATATATATTTGTGTCACATATGTTTGCAAAAATCTCGTTTTATTCATAATCTTTTTGTGTTTACATCATACATCACTTCTCTAAAAAGTCTAGAATGGAGGATCTCTCCTCATTCTTCTACACTCCTGGCGCTGCTCTGACCTATCCTTCTCCAGACGATCCAGTACATGCTGGATGTTGCTGAGCCTGTTCTTTAGCTCATCCCTCTCCAGAATCTCTTCTGAAGTCTTGAGCTTCTCTTCCAAACACTCCTTCTCTTCCAGCAGCTTGAGTTCAAGCCGGCTGAGTTCTTGCACCTCCTCCACGAAGGCAAGAAATTCCTTCAGGTCTCTCTCCAACTCTGGACGCAGGTCCTCTTCCAGCAGTGTCCGTGTCAGCTCCGCGATGGTAGTTGCACCCTCTGGATGCCTAATGTTCAGGAACAAGTCCTCTTCAAAGGCCTTCTTCCTCAGCTCTTCTAGTGCTACGTTGTATGATGCCATTTTTTTTACTGAAAATTATTCGAGGTGTGAAGCTTACCTTTCTCTCCAACGCTTTTTATAGGCTTCACTTTCTCTCTAAAAGTTAATGCTCTTACAGTTTCTCGAGGTTAAGTTCTTGGTAACTGACCCTTCTATTTACTCACTTGACCGGTGGTAAACGTTCATCCCTTGCATTAACTCTTCTATTTATTTTCGCCTAACTCTGATTCTTACATCGTTTTCATTTTCTTTTAAACTTAGACCTTCTCTAAGGGGGAGTACCTTGTACTTCAAGCTAAGTTTTTCACACCTCAAGATTTTTGCTTATGACAAAAAGGGGGAGTAAACCCAGTTTTTGATTTGTAAGATGTGTTAGTGTGACTTATTTTTCTTTTGGAGATTTTAAGAGTTCCACCCTCATGACCATAGATGTGTCACTGGGCAAATACAAGGAATACATTTCACTTCTTCTGAAGTGATTCTAAGTTGACTCTGATACCCAAGACTCTGATACCTTGTCCATGACTCTGATCACTTATGCGCTCTGATTATTCGTTTTTCATCTATGTCATAAGCTTTTCACTCTGAACTCTTATATTTTTTAGCTCAGAATCTAGACTTTACTAACGTTTTCATCAAGTATTAGATTCAGGGGGAGCTAAGCTCAGAATCAAGCAGTGACTTGAATTCAGAATGAGCAAGATAAACTATTCACATCAGGATAAGTCTTATTCTATATCTCTAAACTCTGAGTGAATTCAGTTTAATGTTTAAGAATTGTTCATCAAAAATCTTAGTTTTGTCATCATCAAAAAGGGGGAGATTGTAAGATCAAGTTTTGATCTAGTAGTACAACTCTATGTTTTGATGATTACAAGTTAACCTTTTGATATGAACAATTGTGGTACTCTAACGTGTTTTTCTGAGTGTGCTATTTACAGGCTCTGACCTTAACTCAATCTCACACAAATCAGAAGCACTGTGTATAAAGGGTAACCCAAGCAACGCTTTCGTATTCACCATGTTCAGTATGAACAGTGGAAAAGCTTCGGAAGTTCTGCAGCTATACAAACTCTGATGTGGACTCAGTCGCTAGAAACTCTAAAGATCCAGAAGTTCTGATAACCAAGAAACACTGAAGGTTCAGATGTTCTGATGGTGTAGAAGACTCTGAAGATCCAGAAGCTGAATAGTGGAAACTCTGAAGTCCAGAAGCAAGAAACTCTGAAGGCCATGTTCTTCCCTCTGAGTTCAGAATCAGAAGATACAATGGTCAGAGGATCTGTGCTTTCCCTCTGACTCTGATCAACCGGCTTCACAAGTTCCAATATGAAGTATTCCTCTGATCAGAAGTCTCCTAGGTTAAAAGGTCAAGTCGCTATCCAAGTACAAAAGCAAGTGTACCTTCCTGACGACCTACCTAACGTTCTCAGCCACAGCAGAAGCTGGATTTTCCAGAACTGCCCTCCAACGGTAGCATTTCCCATGCAACGCTCAACCCTAATCCTTGGAGTATATATAGAGGCTGAAGATTGAAAGAAGCGGCTAAGAAACTAAGAAGAAAGAAATACACACGCGCAAGACATATTCAAATTATTCTAAGCTTTCTTTCATCTGAAATTCATTGAGTTTACTATTAGCTTTTTAGAAGCAAATCTCTTGTAAACATTTCTTTGATAAACAGTTTGTTTAGTTCCTTTAGGAGATCAAGGTTGATCGGATCCTAGAGAAGACTAAGAGAGTGAATCTTAGTGTGAGCTAAGTCAGTGTAATTGTTAGTCACTTGTAGGTTTCAAGTGCAGTTGTAACTCTTACCTGATTAGTGGATTGCCTTCATTCTAAGAAGGAAGAAATCACCTTAACGGGTGGACTGGAGTAGCTTGAGTGATTTATCAAGTGAACCAGGATAAAATCCTTGTGTGCTTTTCTATCTCTTATCTTTAGCACTTAAGTTCTCGAAAGATTTGTCAAAATCTTTAAGGTGGTAGTTTTGTACTGAAAACGTTATTCAAACCCCCCCTTTCTACCGTTTTTCATACCTTCAATCGTTTGAGATGGAGGGCCTCATAACTTATGATGAGGATGGGAGTGTTAGGTTGCTGCCCGGCTACCAGTTTGATCCTGATGATGAGGTTCTTGTGGATTTCTACTTGAAGAGGAGGGCATTTTCTCAACCTCTTCCTGTTCAAATAATCCCAGAATATGACGTGTTTCAGAGTGAGCCTTGGAGGCTACCTGGAGGTTGGTGAAACAACTTTTTAAAATTTTGTCTTTTATTCACTCTTCTAGATCCGTTTAATTTTTCATGGACCTTGTGTTGTTTCCAAGTAGTATTTGAACCACGATGGTGTATTGAATTTAATTTGGGTTTACCTATCTTCGTAGATGGGAAAAATTTTAATGAACGAAAATGCTTCTTCTACAATACCATGGGTCTTAACCTTGAAATCCTTGACATGAGATTCGCAGGGAGTGGTCGATGGAGGATTGTGGAGAAAGGAAATGATATTTCTATCCCTCGAAACAACTGCTTCATTGGAAAAAGGAACACCTTGATTTTCTGGGAGGTGCAAGGAGCTTTTTCTAGGAGGACCAAATGGGTGATGCATGAGTTCCGCCTTGCGTTAGTAGCTAACCCATCTAAGGTAAAGAAAGAATAGAACAATGACCCTTTTATATTTGAATAGGATAAGAGTAAAGCCTTTTGAACCCTCATGATAGTAGCTTGTTGGAACTAGAATCATTGTCAAAGTTGTTTCTTCTTGTTTCATTCATCACCAATATTATCTGACCAACGAACATTGTAACTCAAACGCAGATGTCGAACTGGGCTGTGTATCGTATATATATGAACAAAGAAGAAGAAACAGTGAAGAATGCAAGAGGTTCGAATGGGAAGAGTTCCAACATTGGCGAATATGCTACGAGTGACGAGGTCATTGATTTCAATGAGGAAAGTGGTAAAAGAGGAGCAAGTTTGAGCATGTAGGAGGGGACTCTCCCTGGCATGAAACCTAAATTCTAGACCATGATTCAATAGCCTAAGCCCTCCCACGCCTTCGCGATACAAGCACGAATATGATTTACAAGGCCACCATACGGGTGAAGCGGATCATAGCCATTATGTTAAATCTTTTAAATATTTAATAATTGTGATTCTTATTACATTTTATCAGATATCGGGTTTCGTTTTATAGTTAAATGTTAAATCTTATTAAACATTAATTTAATGTAATAAGAGAATTGACACCTATATTTAAAAACTATGTTTTATAGTTAACTTTTAAATATTATTAAATATTATTTTAATATATTAGATAATTTTTTTGAACGTAATAATAGAATAGAGTATTGACATCTATACTTTTTTATTATTTAATTGAACCTATATTTAAATACATATATATATAATTGTCCCGTATTACGTTTTATTAGATATTAAATTATATTTTACATTCAACTTTAAATTCTTATCAAATATTAATTTATATTATTAGAGAATTGACAGCTATATTTAAAAGTTAATAAAAAATATAGTTCATGTACATCTATAGTTTTATATGTTATTAATTAATTTATAATTTATTATTTTAAATATTAGAATATAATAAATATAAATGAAATTAATTAAATTTATTTTAATATTTTAGGGGTTCAGCATATCCTTAGAGAGGGGAATGAGGAGGCCGATTTTCTGGCAAAGAGTGGGAGAGATGGGAGGTTAGCACTCTGGCAGGTTAATGAAGCGACTGCAGCTGAATGATGACTGAGGAGATGCTTTGTCTGATGCAGAGGTTTTGAACATATTCTGAATTGTTGTTAGTATCGAGACTGTTTAAGCTATATTTGGGGCTATGTATATGCTGATTTTGGTGACAGTTTGCTGGTGTACGTGAAGATTTTGATGATGCCTTAAACATATAATATGGTTCACGTGTTGGTGATTCTTTTGGCATTGATGTGTCCTGCAGGATTGTCAATCTCTAGTGCTGGAAGATGTCTGGGACCAAGTTTGGTTTGCAAGTTTCTGATAGAAATTGAGTGGGCTGTACGGCATGTGACTAATGGTCCTTGTGTCTTATTTATGTATTTTCATGGATTATATGGACAAAGTTTTCAAGGGAGGGGTATTGTAATTCTTGGTGGGGGTTGGCTCTATAGGTGTGTTGTACTCTTTTTCCTTTCTTAGGTTTTTTCCCAATTGGGTTTTTCCTAGGAAAGGTTTTGATGAGGCACACACTCTAGTCTCTAAGAGCCTGGGGGTCTTCCATGTAAGGTGTTTTCACCATGTGCAGATTTTCATATGCTCTCTTTATTAATAAATTATCATTTTGCTGTCAAAAAAAAAAATTTAGTTTCTTTTAATATTTAATAGAAATTATTTATTAAATAACAAAATTAACCTTCTGAAAATGATCCAATAGAAATTAATTATTTATTAAACATTATTATTTACTATAAATAATTATAAATATAGTCAATAATTTATAATTTACTAAATATTATCAATTAGAAATGAATAATGATCAATTGAGAGTAAATGATGAATTATAAAAGGTCAGAAATTTATTCAAATGATACTTTATTTCTAATTGATCATTTTTTAAAGGTCAATTTTTTTTTTTAGGATAGATAAGTTTTATTAGAGAAAAAAAGGTTCTTGAGTTTCTCAAGTAAGCTAAACAACAAAAGGAAAGTACATCACATAAAACGGAAACAGTAGATGACAAATGAGAAGCTAGTCCTAGATACCAATTTGGAGAGAAACCCAATTGATTTGATTCTAAGAAACAGGAAACTGGAGACAAGAGACAAGAGCAATCTAAAAGGTCAATTATTTAATATGAATAATTTATTTCTATTATTTGTGATTTTAATTATATTTACTATTAAATTATTTATCATTTAAGAAAGGTTTAATTATGTTCTTCATCTATATTTATTAAATTAGAATATTTAAAAATGATTTACTATAAAAATTATTATTTAGAAATGATATTATATTTATTAAAATTTAATAAATAAACCTTATTATTTAATATATTTATGAAATATTACATTTTAAAAATCATTTAAGGAAACATAATTGAACTTTCTTATTATTATCAAATAAAAAACACCTTTTATATTTTAAGAATATCAATTAAACACATAGCCTTAATGCAAAACGGTATGTTCCCTTCCATATGAGAGACAAAAAATTTTTGAAAGCCATGTGAGAGATGCTAAAGTGTGTGTATATATATCGGAATCTCAAACACACTCTCTAACTATAAGCATCGGTGATAGTGCATGTCTTGTAGATAAAAATTGACGTCCTTATCACACGAGTTTACTATAGTGGTCCATCGAAAGAGTTTCAAAAAACTCATTCTACACTTGTGAGTTGTGATGACATCGTTTGAGATGGAGGGCCTCATAACTTATGATGAGGATGGGAGTGTTAGGTTGCTGCCCGGCTACCAGTTTGATCCTGATGGTGAGGTTCTTGTGGATTTCTACTTGAAGAGGAGGGCATTTTCTCAACCTCTTCCTGTTCAAATAATCCCAGAATATGACGTGTTTCAGAGTGAGCCTTGGAGGCTACCTGGAGGTTGGTGAAACAACTTTTTAAAATTTTGTCTTTTATTCACTCTTCTAGATCCGTTTAATTTTTCATGGACCTTGTGTTGTTTCCAAGTAGCATTTGAACCACGATGGTGTATTGAATTTAATTTGGGTTTACCTATCTTCGTAGATGGGAAAAATTTTAATGAACGAAAATGCTTCTTCTACAATACCATGGGTCGTGACCTTGAAAGCCTTGACATGAGATTCGCAGGGAGTGGTCGATGGAGGATTGTGGAGAAAGGAAATGATATTTCTATCCCTCGAAACAACTACTTGATTGGAAAAAGGAACACCTTGATTTTCTGGGAGGTGCAAGGAGCTTTTTCTAGGAGGACCAAATGTGTGATGCATGAGTTCCGCCTTGCGTTAGTAGCTAACCCATCTAAGGTAAAGAAAGAATAGAACAATGACCCTTTTAAATTTTGAATAGGATAAGAGTAAAGCCTTTTAAACCCTCATGATAGTAGCTTGTTGGAACTAGAATCATTGTCAAAGTTGTTTCTTCTTGTTTCATTCATCACCAATATTATCTGACCAACGAACATTGTAACTCAAACGCAGATGTCGAACTGGGCTGTGTATCGTATATATATGAACAAAGAAGAAGAAACAGTGAAGAATGCAAGAGGTTCGAATGGGAAGAGTTCCAACATTGGCGAATATGCTACGAGTGACGAGGTCATTGATTTCAATGAGGAAAGTGGTAAAAGAGGAGCAAGTTTGAGCATGTAGGAGGGGACTCTCTCTGGCATGAAACCTAAATTCTAGACCATGATTCAATAGCCTAAGCCCTCCCACGCCTTCGCGATACAAGCACGAATATGATTTACAAGGCCACCATACGGGTGAAACAGATCATAGCCATTATGTTAAATCTTTTAAATATTTAATAATTGTGATTCTTATTACATTTTATCAGATATTGGGTTTCGTTTTATAGTTAAATGTTAAATCTTATTAAACATTAATTTAATGTAATAAGAGAATTGACACCTATATTTAAAAACTATGTTTTATAGTTAACTTTTAAATATTATTAAATATTATTTTAATATAATAGATAATTTTTTTGAACGTAATAATATAATAGAGTATTGACATCTATACTTTTTTATTATTTAATTGAACCTATATTTAAATACATATATATATATATAATTGTGGCCCGTATTACGTTTTATTAGATATTAAATTATATTTTACATTCTGTAACACCCCGATTTCGGTGGCGTCACTTTAGTAACCAAAATAAACTTAATGCGGAAAAACGTGAATATTTTTTTTTTTATAATAATAACTAAGACAAGACGGAATTAAATAAAACCCAACAATAACAAAAATCAGAACTAATATACAATATATAAACAGCCTCCGCTGTAGTAGTAACCTCGTCACGAGTAAACCTCCAGTGACGGAAAGAAAAGTGTAACGCCCGAAGGCAATATATACAAACCAAAAGAAAAGGGTGAAGTGCCCGCAACACCATCCCTCAAAACTGAGAATCAGCTGACCCAATGGCCTGAAAATAAGACCTCCTAAGTCCAACCAACTCTCTGTGATTCCCGTAAGGAAACCACACAAAAAGCTATAGGCGGATCTACCCTGTCCCCTAAGTAACAAATGAAGCAAGACTGTCAGAGCTAAAACTCTACTCCTACACTAATCCTAACTCGAGGAGCTCATACCAACACTCAAAACTATGTGCTAGCATGATCGTCGTCTGAATCAGAATCCAGAACGACCAAGTCTACCAACCCTATCCGTCCTCCCCTCGCAACCGCAGTGCGCTCCGATGCTGGACTCACGGGCTTAGGGCCCGAACCCTGATCATCGATGATCGCAACGGTGGGTGCACTAGACCCTGCCGAAGGCACTCCCACTGGAATCTCCTCTGAGGGATCCTCCTCGTCTGAAGACAATGGTGGTGGTGGTGGTCCTCCAAGTCCTGGTCCACAATGAACGCCCGGTGGCAAGTTGAAGCTGATAGAGCATCGCCTCAACACTCCTGACCTCAGAAGTCCTCCGCTATCCACGTGATCCTCCATGATACGCCCCGAATACGTCGCTCGATGGCTCGCGGGGTCAACCACCCACGACCCGGGGTCGTCCTGATCGATCATCTCATACCTAATCCCCCCCGAAGTGTGGACCATGGTGAACCAATCCGCAATATTCATCTGACAAAAGGCGTTGTCCGCCAAAACACACACAGAAGACGCGAGGGTCAACTCTAAAGAACTATGTAGATAATAAACCCAATAGGTACAAGTAATAGATAGCCACTTAGGCTTATAGCTAGAGATGTCATTCCTAGGGTTGCATGTTCCACAATAACATAAACGCAATAATAGCAATTAGCATGTTCCAAATAGGTTTAATAATTACCAATCACACTCAACAACTAAATTAGTATGCATGTTGCATGATATGTATGCAGGTTAACCCAGTCAACCAATATGCAATCCGGAACGGATGGACATCAACGGATCAGCCCTTCACCAGCCACGGTGGTGCCATTTCGGCCCGCGTGCCTCTTACTCCAACAACAACGGTAGTCAGATCAGCCGTAACCCGTAGGTCTGCCATTTCGGTCTGCTACAAGAGACGTCTACAGACGCTCTATCACGGAAATCCGGGTCTTATGACCATTTTGGAATCCGACGAGGTCCAGAGTACGTCCTGTGTTAATACCCCATTAATGTTGCATGAATGCAGGATGATTAGTCAACCAACGTCTCCGATCTCACTCGACACGTCGCCACGTGTTCTAGGTAAATTAAAGTTTCTAAAAGCTTACCCTAAGGTAAAGTCGATTCTGCGACAAAAGACACACTTCACAACACACATCGCTGCTCCAACAGCACAAGAGTATCACATACTCGGGAACTAACGGTTCCCCGGACTTATCCCCAGGATAGCCCAACAACATCGCTGCTCCAACAGCACGACAACAAACGCTGCTCCAACAGCACAACAACAAACGCTGCTCCAACAGCACAACAACAACAGACTCAACACTTGGATCCGACGACACTTCTCGTTTTCCAAAACTATGATTTTCATCCAAAGCCTCCTTTCGAGATTATTACCCTTACTTAAAGATTTAGAGGTTGTTTAATGTCTTATGAATTTTCTTTTCAAAATAATATCCTTTTTAGTCTTATCGCAATTCCTATAAGTTCTTGGGATCTTCGAATCCCCAAATGACTCCAGAGAATGTCTCGATCCATAAACCCTATACAAGGCCCGAATCTCATTCGTCCTATCAAACTTTCTCAAAACTCTCAAAATAAAATCGGCATGACCTGCCCGCTATTCTCACCATTCAGAATCTCAGATCTCATTGCATAAGTATAAATAACCCAGCACAACCAATCAACATGTCATATATCAATATATTAAACAATAACCACATAGCACTTAGCATATAAGGCATGCACCACACATCCTAAATTACCCAATTAGCACTTAGCATGTCATTCACTCATCAAAAACATTCAGTAGATGCATCATCTACATTGTCAGCCGAAGCCTCAGAAAACATTTTCCAATCACACACAATTCCAGTGCATAAACAGTAAACAATGTCGAAACATCGACCCTAAGCATTAACTAGAGATTCAGTGAGAAGCCCTCACCTGAAAGTTCTCCAGAATGATCAACTAGTGCTTCCTCGCACTCAAAGTGTTGGTCCTCGGGGAAATCCTCAAAAGCACCTTTACAATAAAATCACAGAATACTATCAGAATCTATCGGAAACTAAGCTATCGATACTTACTAAGGTTACTCGAAGTAATCTATACTCTAAGGTACGATAATCTAGCGCGAAAAGACAAGTTTTCGGAAAAGGAAATTTCCTCCTCCTCCTCTAATAGGCTCGGCCACTTTTCACAATTAAGGGGCTCGATTTTTCTTCGATCAAACTTGGTTCCTATGCTTTCATAAGCCGTAACTAAGGGTATTCTGAACTCGGAAAAATTATCGGATCAAAAACTGTCGCAGGGGTATTTTGGTCATGATTTTTAACTTAGGATTTTCAAAACTGAAATCCCAAAAATAAAATTTTGCAGGGACGTCACCAACGACGTTTATGACAACTAATCCTACTAGCACTAAGCTAAGGCGATAGTTTTCAGCCTAAAGGTTGAAGCTTTACACCAAAAACTCCAAAAATGGGTATTTTAGGTTCAAATTGATTCCGGCGGAATTCCGGCGACATAACGGAAAATCTAATCCGGCAGAAGTGATCTTGGGCACATATAGAAGAGGTTTAGAATCAGAAATGAAAGATTCAGGATAGTTTTGCAAAAACCCATAAACTATCCGCTCAGAAAACTCTACAGAAAAGCTATGGAAAAAGCGATCAGAGGTAAGGATTAGCGACTATACCTCGAAGCCTTGAAGCAGCAACTGATTGATCGACAATCAAGCAAGGTTTGAACAAAAACTCTTCTTCCTTCTTCCTTGTTCTTGGCCGCGGGTTTGAAGAGAGAAAATGGAGGAGAATTTGAGTTTTTCTTCCTTTCTTTGCTATATATAAAGGTTGGAAATTCGCGGGAAAATGAAAGTTTCGCGAATCTGATTTTTCCGGCGTCATTCTCCGTGAATTAATAGATATGTTTTGGCGAAAGAATTCCAAAACTAAGATGAGGTCTCTTTGTATTTTTTTTGCTACTAAAGCATAGTCGGTATAAAACTATTTTACCCGATAAGTTGCTTTTTGCATCGAAAGTCGGAATAGAAAACTTCCTTCGGAAGAAAGATTGAAATCATTAAGAGAAATGGGTGTACGCGTGTAGAATATTCATTTGAAGCTCTGAATAGATAAAGTCCCCATAGTCGGGTGATTCTAGGGTTTTGAAATACCAAGGATTCGGTTTCGGCAAACTTCCGATGATTGGAATCGGACGTTCGTAGATCCTAGAGTTTCGCCTCGAAACGATTGTGATATATGGAAAAAAAGAGAAGTTCTAACATTTCTCTGAAGATTTTTGGAATTAACTGCCATCGTGCCTAAAAGTGAAAATTAGCTATATACTAGGGTTTCTGACCTAGGTTTAAGCGTGTAACGATCGTGCTATAACTTTTATCGATCATAATGCAATCCTTGAACTTTTCCTGAACTTTCTCCTTCATAAATATATTTCATTTAATAAACTTTCGTTCAGGTTTCCCTTCACATTACATCAACCCTAATCGTGAATAAGAAGTTTATTCACTTAGCATAAACTTAAAAACTCGGGCCTTACACATTCAACTTTAAATTCTTATCAAATATTAATTTATATTATTAGAGAATTGACATCTATATTTAAATGTTAATAAAAAATATAGTTCATGTACATCTATAGTTTTATATGTTATTAACAAATTTATAATTTATTATTTTAAATATTAGAATATAATAAATATAAATGAAATTAATTAAATTTATTTTAATATTTTATAATTTTAGTTTCTTTTAATATTTAATAGAAATTATTTATTAAATAACATAATTAACCTTCTGAAAATGATCCAATAGAAATTAATTATTTATTAAACATTATTATTTACTATAAATAATTATAAATATAGTCAATAATTTATAATTTACTAAATATTATCAATTAGAAATGAATAATGATCAATTGAGAGTAAATGATGAATTATAAAAGGTCAATAATTTATTCAAATGATACTTTATTTCTAATTGATCATTTTTTAAAGGTCATTTTTTTTTTTTTAGGATAGATAAGTTTTATTAGAGAAAAAAAGGTTCTTGAGTTTCTCAAGTAAGCTAAACAACAAAAGGAAAGTACATCACATAAAACGGAAACAGTAGATGACAAATGAGAAGCTAGTCCTAGATACCAATTTGGAGAGAAACCCAATTGATTTGATCCTAAGAAACAGGAAACTGGAGACAAGAGACAAGAGCAATCTAAAAGGTCAATTATTTACTATGAATAATTTATTTCTATTATTTGTGATTTTAATTATATTTACTATTAAATTATTTATCATTTAAGAAAGGTTTAATTATGTTCTTCATCTATATTTATTAAATTAGAATATTTAAAAATGATTTACTATAAAAATTATTATTTAGAAATGATATTGTATTTATTAAAATTTAATAAATAAACCTTATTATTTAATATATTTATGAAATATTACATTTTAAAAATCATTTAAGGAAACATAATTGAACTTTCTTATTATTATCAAATAAAAAACACCTTTTATATTTTAAGAATATCAATTAAACACATAGCCTTAATGCAAAACGGTATGTTCCCTTCCATATGAGAGACAAATTTTTTTTGAAAGCCATGTGAGAGATGCTAAAATGTGTGTATATATATCGGAATCTCAAACACACTCTCTAACTATAAGCATCGGTGATAGTGCATGTCTTGTAGCTAAAAATTGACGTCCTTATCACACGAGTTTACTATAGTGGTCCATCGAAAGAGTTTCAAAAAACTCATTCTACACTTGTGAGTTGTGATGACATCGTTTGAGATGGAGGGCCTCATAACTTATGATGAGGATGGGAGTGTTAGGTTTCTGCCCGGCTACCAGTTTGATCCTGATGATGAGGTTCTTGTGGATTTCTACTTGAAGAGGAGGGCATTTTCTCAACCTCTTCCTGTTCAAATAATCCCAGAATATGACGTGTTTCAGAGTGAGCCTTGGAGGCTACCTGGAGGTTGGTGAAACAACTTTTTAAAATTTTGTCTTTTATTCACTCTTCTAGATCCGTTTAATTTTTTCATGGACCTTGTGTTGTTTCCAAGTAGTATTTGAACCACGATGGTGTATTGAATTTAATTTGGGTTTACCTATCTTCGTAGATGGGAAAAATTTTAATGAACGAAAATGCTTCTTCTACAATACCATGGGTCGTGACCTTGAAATCCTTGACATGAGATTCGCAGGGAGTGGTCGATGGAGGATTGTGGAGAAAGGAAATGATATTTCTATCCCTCGAAACAACTGCTTGATTGGAAAAAGGAACACCTTGATTTTCTGGGAGGTGCAAGGAGCTTTTTCTAGGAGGACCAAATGGGTGATGCATGAGTTCCGCCTTGCGTTAGTAGCTAACCCATCTAAGGTAAAGAAAGAATAGAACAACGACCCTTTTAAATTTTGAATAGGATAAGAGTAAAGCCTTTTGAACCCTCATGATAGTAGCTTGTTGGAACTAGAATCATTGTCAAAGTTGTTTCTTCTTGTTTCATTCATCACCAATATTATCTGACCAACGAACATTGTAACTCAAATGCAGATGTCGAACTGGGCTGTGTATCGTATATATATGAACAAAGAAGAAGAAACAGTGAAGAATGCAAGAGGTTCGAATGGGAAGAGTTCCAACATTGGCGAATATGCTACGAGTGACGAGGTCATTGATTTCAATGAGGAAAGTGGTAAAAGAGGAGCAAGTTTGAGCATGTAGGAGGGGACTCTCCCTGGCATGAAACCTAAATTCTAGACCATGATTCAATAGCCTAAGCCCTCCCACGCCTTCGCGATACAAGCACGAATTTGATTTACAAGGCCCCCATACGGGTGAAGCGGATCATAGCCATTATGTTAAATCTTTTAAATATTTAATAATTGTGATTCTTATTACATTTTATCAGATATTGGGTTTCGTTTTATAGTTAAATGTTAAATCTTATTAAACATTAATTTAATGTAATAAGAGAATTGACACCTATATTTAAAAACTATGTTTTATAGTTAACTTTTAAATATTATTAAATATTATTTTAATATAATAGATAATTTTTTTGAACGTTATAATATAATAGAGTATTGACATCTATACTTTTTTATGATTTAAATTGAACCTATATTTAAATACATATATATATAATTGTGGCCCGTATTACGTTTTATTAGATATTAAATTATATTTTACATTCAACTTTAAATTCTTATCAAATATTAATTTATATTATTAGAGAATTGACATCTATATTTAAAAGTTAATAAAAAATATAGTTCATGTGCATCTATAGTTTTATATGTTATTAATTAATTTATAATTGATTATTTTAAATATTAAAATTTATTAAATATTAATGAATTTAATTAAATTTATTTTAATATTTTATAATTGTGGTTCTTTTAATATTTGGTAGAAATTATTTATTAAATAACATAATGGACCTTCTAAAATGATCCATTATAAATTAATTATTTATTAAACATTGTTATTTACTATAAATAATTATAAATATAGTCAATAATTTCTAATTTACTAAATATTATCAATTAGAAATGAATAATGATCAATTGAGAGTAAATGATCAACTATAAAAGGTCAATAATTTATTCAAATGATACATTATTTGTAATTGATCTTTTTTTAAAGGTCAATTATTATTTTTTTTTAGAAAAGATAAGTTTTTTAGTGAAAAAAAGGTTCTTTGAGTTTCTCAAGTAAGCTAAATAACAAAAGGAAAGTACATCACATAAAACGGAAACAGTAGATGACAAATATCGGAATCTCAAACACAATCTCTAACTATAAACATCGGTGATAGTGCATGTCTTGTAGCTATAAATTGACGTCCTTATCACACGAGTTTACTATAGTGGTCCATCGGAAGAGTTTAGAAAAACTCATTCTACACTTGTGAGTTGTGATGACATCGTTTGAGATGGAGGGCCTCATAACTTATGATGAGCATAGGAGTGTTAGGTTGTTGCTTGGGTACCAATTTGATCCTGATGATGAGGTTCTTGAGGATTTCTACTTGAAGAGGTGGGCATTTGCTCAACCTCTTCCTGTTCAAATAATCCCAAAATATGACTGAAGGTGCGGAAAACACTAGAAAGGGGGGTTTGAATAGAGTTTTTAAACAAAAATTTCCCCTTTAGAAGTTTTGACAAACTTAAAGATAAGAACTAGGTGCTGAAGAATATGAAGTAGAGCACGCAGGTATTTTATCCTGGTTCACTTGAGATAAAAGCTCAAGCTAATCCAGTCCACCCGTGAAGGTGATTTCTTCCTTTTTCTGATGAAGGCAATCCACTAAAATCAATGAATGTTACAAGTGCATTTGCAACCTGCTAAGTGACTAACAATACACTGATTTTCTCACTAGTATACTCTCAAGAAGCTGATCTACCGATCCTCTCAAGACTAGCTAAACACTGAACCAAACTTGATTCAGTCCTCTCAAGATCCGACCAAACTTGGTCTCTTAAGGAACTTTACAAAGTGTTTGTAAAAGGTTTTGGGTTTACAAGAATCGCTTCTGAAAAGCTAGTGGTAAACTCAGATGTTTAAGAGTAGTGAAGAAATATTGCTAAGAGATCGGTTAGAATGAATTCAAGTATATCAGCAAAGTTTCTTTGCTTCTTTCTTCTATCTTCAGCCCTTATATACTCCAAGGCATATGATGTAGCCGTTGCTAGGGTTTTGCTCGTTGGAGTGGCAATCTTGTAATATCAGACTGCTAGGCTGAACGAGGTAGGTGGCGGACAGGCTGTGACTGTACGATGTGTACTATGACAGCGACCTGTCCTTTCACCAGCTGACTTATGATCTGGAGTGCTTCAGATGGACATTGGTGAAGCTTCTGATCAGAGTCAGACAGAAGCTTGGATCCTCTGACCTTGCAACTTCTGCTTCTGGACATGTTCCTCAGAACTTCTGAACGCCAGAGCTAGAATAGCTTGTGTCTTCAGAGCCAACTTCTTGCAGGTCTTCAGAACTTGAGTCTTGTACTTCAGGACCGTTCCTTCTGGAACATCTAGTATTTTGAACTTCTGACTCCGGTTCTTCAGTACCTCTTGAGAGCTTCTGAAGGATTTGCCACTGTTCTGAACGAACATGATAAGCTTTAGAACTCTCTTTTTGGTTACCCTTGGGTCTTCTTCTTCTGATGGAATCGGCTTGGGTCAGAATCAGAACCTGTTTGTCACAACTATAAAAGACAAACGTTAGAGTACCATAATTGTTCATCCTCAAAAACCTTAATTGTAATCATCAAAATATAGAGATGCAACCACTGATCAAATCTTGATCTTACAATGACGTGTTTCAGAGGGAGCCTTGGAGGCTACCTGGAGGTTGGTGAATCAACTTTTTAGGTGCTTTGGCTTTCTATTGTTTTGTATTTTTCTTTGGTCCTTGTAATTAACATGGGTTGAGGGGTTGAGGTACCCCTAGTACTTCTGTTAATACATTTTTGCTTATCCAAAAAAAATGTAACTTATTTACTTATCAGTTATTACACTTGTCTCATATGCATACCGTTCCCGCACACAAATAATTACTACTTTAGAATAAAACAAATAATTTTATATTACAAATTACTAATTATTTTTTATTATATTTAATTTAATAAAAATGTAGAAAATTAAATCCCAATTAAATAAGTAAAAATTAATATTACTGTTTTATGATGATAAATAACTTGGGTGAAATTAAAACATTTATAATTATTTCAATATTAATATCATATAGATATTAATGTGAAAATAAAGTAATGTTAAATATTAAAAGAACTATACAAGTATGTCCTTTTATGTCATTTTACAATTTCAGCTTGTTCAACAGCTAGTTTTACCAAACACTTTTGTTCCAATTACGTAGCTTTTCAGCTTTCAGCTAACTTATCAACTAGGCGTGTCAAACATAGCCTAATTTGTTGGTAGAAAGATAAAAGCAACCCAAAAATGAAAAATTCTGCAAAGACTCACGTAATTAACATTAGCTAACTACTTCAATTTCATCAACATTTACATGCTAACAACATTTACATGAAAAATTCGGCAAAGACTCACGTAATTAACATGATATTGAAAACACCTTGATCTTATGAAAACCTACGAAAGTCATCCAAATAAACCACATCATAATGCGACAAAATTAATCCAACAGGTCCAACCACGCAAATCCCTTTCCTGAGTAAACTTTTTATTCATAAAAACCTAAGTCCACATTGCAAAAATAAAATAAGTGGAAATTAAATAAAGACTCAACAACTTTAAACATATAAAATTAATTAATTCCAATACTTTAGTTTGTGCAATACACGTGCAATTTTTTTAAAGAAAATATCAATATTTGAAATATAAATTTAAAATTAAGCATTATTTTGAATATAATTTATATGATGAATTTAAGACGATTTAAAATTAACGTATCAAAGAGAAATGTTTAGTGTTACAAAGAATCTTACCAACAAACTAGAAGAAATCCATGTAGCTCCACAACATTACAATAATAAAAATCCTACTTATCGTTATAAGCTAAGAGGTTTGCTCTAAAAAATAATTATTTAAAATAGGAGATGCTTGACGTGTTTATTTCATTGATCATTTAAGGAGATGCAAGAATAAGCACATAATTTCAATATCATTTGGTATTTAATTCCCATAGGTAAAATCATAATATTTTAAACGTTAATTAATTTATCGTAAGCATATTTTCTTACGGTATAATGAAACCGTATTTGATCGATGTCTTGTGTGTTTCATGCTCCCTCCAATACTAAGATGAGGCTCCGTTTTTGTTGGATTTGTGAGGCTATCTCCTCGCCGCATCTAGGTCCCCGATGGATGCCTCTTTTCGTTGGTCGTTTAATGCTTGACCAGGGGTATGACCCTGAGAGTTGTGGCTTTGGGTTTGACATATATTATTTACATGAAAGATTACGTGGCTGCCTTATATTGCTTTTATGAAGCGCACTTGGTTTTAGGTTTTGCTATGTTAGCATTGGTGGGACTTTGCTCATACTATTATGTGTTGATTGTACAATCAATCATTATCTATCAAATAAAACTTTATGTTAAAAAAAACATATAGAAGTTAATTAATAAAAAACCAAATAAAAAATTTAGAATTTGTAATCGTAATTTTTGAAACATATTGCCCTAATGGATATACTACTATTTTTTAAATGTGAAAATTGTTATTTTTATTGATCGAAAAATTAAAGTAATATTTAAAGAAATCCATAAAGTAAATAATTTTAATAAATATTTAAAAATAGATAGATATACATACCAGAAAATTTTATCATTTTTATATTATTGACTTACTGGTTAACTCACGTATTTAATAAATAAATTTAAGGAGATGAAGATGTTTTGATTTTCATTACTTTACCATGTTTTTTTTCTATTATTTATGGTTTTGTTCTTTACTAAATTTTTTTTTTCAATTTAAATATAAATTTAAATGCCACGTCAGCTTTTCTGTTAGTTTTTTTGATGGAATCTGGACGGAAAACTAATTCTGCAGACGGAGGTATACGCCAGGGACGCATAATGCAATTAATTTTTGTTGGGGACCAGAATCGTGGAAAAGGTATATGTGGGAGGACCAAATATGCAATTAAGCCTAAATGCAATTAATTTAATTCACCAAAAGTCATCATAGAAAATTATTAACCAAAATCTAATTCAATATTTAAGAGATAGTAGTATTGAAATTGGTCAATTTTTAATTAGAGATACTCTCATAACATGCATGTTAAATTTTAGGCTTAAATAACTTTTGGGTCCTTGAAATTGTAAAGGGAATTGAATTGAGTCCCTGCAAATTTTTTGCATCAAATTGAATCCCTAGATTTTTTTAATTAAATTAAGTCATTTTGCTCAATTTTGACCGATCAACGATCCAATGACAAGCCTTGTCAGCTGATGATGTCAACGTGGATTTTTTTACATCAATTTTAGTCCCTTGAAAAATATTTTAATCAATTTTAGTCCCTATTCTTCCACCTTTATTTTCTTCCTTCTTCCATAACTCAAATCTTTAAACCTAGAAATTAAAAACCCTAAATTCTGGATTTACGGATTTGAGTTATGGAGGAAGATGAAGAAGGTGGAAGAGGAAGAAGATGAGGGTGGAAGAATTAAGACTAGATTAAAATTATAG
The DNA here is from genome assembly GCF_012489685.1 of Lotus japonicus. Lineage (NCBI taxonomy): Eukaryota > Viridiplantae > Streptophyta > Magnoliopsida > Fabales > Fabaceae > Lotus > Lotus japonicus. Next base: position 72,877,705 of record NC_080041.1, read on the forward strand.
AATTTTTGCTTTCCTGATCACGTTTTTTGTTTTTTTTTTTGAAAAGCTGATCACGTTGTTTTCATTGTCATTTGTTTGACAATTGAAAATTTAGTACACTTTGATCATTGTTGTTTTACCTTGGATAATATAATTTTAATGTTAATTTTTCGCAATAATTCAGTCTCAAGCTAATTTACTTGGTTTATCGTTGTCATGTTTACGTTTAGGTACTAAAATATTCATCATCTCCAATATTTGAATCTATATGTGGCTTAAGACACCCGTCAAACAGTTTTGATGGATTACCTTGCCAGTAATGCGAGCCATAGTAATAAATGCAGCAGTCATAGATGGACTGGGCGAGACTCTAGGGTCCCTCGCCCAGGCGCGCCAGCTTGAGGCGACATGCGAGCCCGGGAGTTGGGTCTTCTCCCGGGAGGCCCAACTGGCCCATTAGGAGAAGTTAGGGGCGACAAGCTCAACCCCCAAATCTATAAATAGGGAGTGGTTACCAATTGTAAGGGACTCTGAGCTCATTTGAGAAATACAAACTTAAAATTCAGTTACTTTCTCTCTCTAAGTGGTTACGCTATTACTCTCTGTAGATTCTCACATCACGATCCTCTCATTATGGGTACCGTACCTCATCTCTATGTTCTTGGATAGAACATTTGGCGTCGTCTGTGGGGAACGCCAAGACACTGAAGGTGAGATACCTGGTCTGGGCGAGACCCCAAGGTCCATCGCCTAGGAGACCTGACCTTGGGCGGGGGACGGGCCATGACCTTGGGTCTCCCTTCCCGAGGCCCAACTGGCCCATTTGGATAGGATAGAGGCGCCAAAACCCAACTCCACCTCTATAAATAGGAGGGGAATGCCAATTGTAAGGGACTCTTAGCTCATTTGAGAAATAATAGCATTGAAATTCAGTTATATTTTCTCTCTCTAAGCGGTTAGACTTTCTCTCTCTAAGCATTCACATCACTTTCCTCACACTTTGGGTACTACCTTCCCTCTCTATGTTCTAGCACGGAACAATACCTAATCCTAGGAGCGGTGAGATCCTACAACATGATAATCGGCCGGAATACCTTGAATCGTCTGTGCGCCGTGATCTCAACAGCACATCTGGCGGTCAAGTATCCGTTACCAAATGGGCGAAATGGGAGAGTTGTTGTGGACCAGAAGAGTGCAAGGGAATGCTATTGCAATGCGGTGGAACGATATGGGAAAAAGAGTGCTTCGACTGGACACCAATGCAATGAGGTTTACGTGCCAGAGGAAGATCTAGATCCGAGAGGCGCGTCAACAGGCCCACACCGATCGAAGAAACTAAAGAATTGAAATTTGGCGAGAAAGTCCTCAAAATTGGATCCAGGTTGACTGAGAATCAAGAATAGAGGTTATCGAAGCTATTAGGTGAAAATATGGATCTTTTTGCTTGGAGTCACAAAGACATGCCTGGAATAGACCCAAACTTCATTTGCCACAGGCTGGCACTAAATCCCGGTGTCAAGCCAATAACCCAGACACGCCGACGAATGGGCGATGAAAAGGAAAAAGCGATTCAACAAGAGGTTAACAAATTGATGGCGACAGACTTTATTCGAGAAATCAAATATCCGACATGGCTGGCAAATGGAAAATGACGCATGTGTGTGGACTACACGGATCTGAACAAAGCATGTCCTAAGGATTCTTACCCGCTGCCAAGCATCGACAAGTTGGTGGATGGGGCATCCGGAAATTAGCTGCTAGGTCTGATGGATGGCTATTCAGGCTATCACCAAATCAAGATGCCCCCATCAGATGAGGACAAGATAGCCTTCATGACCGCCAAAGTGAATTATTGTTATCAAACAATGCCTTTTGGATTAAAGAATGTCGGGGCGACGTACTAACGACTGATGGATAGGGTTTTTGAAGATCAAGTGGGAAGGGACATGGAGGTTTACGATGATGACATGATTGTAAAGTCGGTTTTGGGAATCAATCATCATGAGGACTTGTCAGAAGCTTTTTGCAGACTCCGAAAGCATAACATGAGACTCAATCCAGAAAAATGTTCTTTTTAGATACAAGGTGGGATGTTCTTAGGCTTTATGATAACATCTAGGAGAATTGAAATCAATCCGGATAAGTGCAAAGCAATTTAGGAAATGAAGAGCCCAAGTAGTGTGAAAGAGGTGCAGCGCCTGACGGGGCGGATCGCGGCCCTTTCCAGGTTTCTCCCTCATTCGGGCGACAAGTCAGCCCCGTTCTTCAAGTGCCTCAAGAAAAACATAGCTTTTGAGTGGAGTCCAGAATGCGAGGAAGCCTTTAATCGCCTTAAGGAGATGTTGTCTGCATCGCCTGTTCTATCGAAACTCATTCAAGGTTTCCCTTTACATTTGTATTTCTCCGTCAGCGACCACGCAATCAGCTTAGTAATTCTTCAGGAAATAGATGGTGAACAAAAAATAGTTTACTTTGTAAGCCATACGCTTCAGGGGGCAGAAGTCAGATACCAAAAGATAGAGAAAGCGGCGCTCGCCATACTCGTTGCCGCCAGGCGCCTAAGGCCTTACTTCCAAAGCTTTCAGGTAAAAGTAAGAACTGACCTACCTTTGAGACAGGTGTTACAGAAACCGGACTTATCAGGAAGGCTCTTCGCGTGGCCGGTAGAACTATCAGAGTATGGTTTGCAGTACAACAAGAGGGGAAAGGTTGGGGCGCAATCTTTAGCTGATTTTGTGGTAGAATTAGCACCAGAAGTCGGCGAAAGGGTAAACACGCAGTGGACACTGTTCGTCGATGGGTCGTCAAATGAGAGCGGAAGTGGAGCAGCGGTCACGCTGCAAGGGCCTGGGGGGTTAGTATTGGAGCAGCCTCTAAGGTTTCAGTTTAAGGCTAGTAATAATCAGGAAGAATATGAAGCTTTAATCGCATGTTTGAAGTTGGCTATCGAGGTTCAGATCGATAGTTTGCTGGTGAGGACATATTTGCTATTGGTGGCAAACCAAGTGAATGAAGTATTCCAGGTGAAAGTATCTGGAGCGCGTTAGGCTCCTGATGAGTCGATTGAAGGATGTAGTGGTCGAGTTCGTTCCGAGAACACAGAATCAAAGGGCGGACGCCCGAAAATAATCGGAGTGTGATTCAGGAGACACTCACCAATCCAAGCATAGAGGGAGAGTTGGTAGCCTCTGTTGACCGCCAAGAGACTTGGATGGACCCCATCGTGGATATCTTGGCGGGAGAGCCAAGCGGGGTACTGAAGTACACAAAAGAGCAAAGGCGAGAAGCGGGGCACTACACACTGCTTGATGGAACGCTTTTCCGAAGGGGATTTAGCTCACCCCTCTTAAGGTGTCTCCCACCCGGTAAGTATGAGAGCGTTATGACGGAGGTTCACGGAGGGGTTTGCGCAAGTCACATAGGAGGGAGATCCCTAGCAAGCAAGGTCCTTAGGGTGGGATTTTACTGGCCCACGATAAGGAAAGATTGTGCGGAATTTGTGTTGGAACATGTTGCCATGCATTTTGTCAAAACAACTGATTTTCGAAGCAGATGCCGTGACATCTGATTCCGTGAAGCTAGGGCATCAGTCCTCAGCTTGTGTTTATGATGTGGGCCCTCTGAAGATTTACTGAAGATATGTTTTTGAGTTACTTGAGGAGCAAGTAGCTATTCCAGAAGGGTTTTAATTGTTGGGTTGTTATTTGTTGGAACAATCTTTGTTAAAAGATTGATTTCTATCTTTACTTGTGCAATAAGGAACCAAATCTATCAAGATTGTGTTTTGAATTGCTGTTGCTGCAATCTGTTTCTTCAGCCCATGCTAACCCTAAAGCCCATGCTACCGCTGCTGAAGTGTATAAAAGGATGAAGACCTAAAACATGAAGACGACTGAAGCTAAAAGAGAGAGATCAAGTGTTTTAGGATTTGGGTTTGTGCTTTGTCCTTTGTTAGTTGTGAATCTTTCTTTGCTCACTGATTCTATAAAGCAAAGAGAGGTTCTATATGTTTGATTGCGTTCAAACTCTGATTGTTCACTGTGTTCACCAATCACTGTGGCAGTGATTGAGAGAAAGTGAGAGGGGCTCTCATACTTAGGTTGAGATTCTAAGTAGAGATACACTGGGTAGATTAGGAAGAGAACTATGAACTGAGTTGTTCATGAGTGTCTGTAATTCCTGAATCTTGAGATAGTGGATTTCCTTTCTTTGGGTGCAAACCCTCCAGACGTAGGCGAAAGTTTTTCACTGAACTGGGTTAACAATTACTGTGTGTTATTGTTTCTGTTGTTAAGTTCGGTTTTACTGTTAAGCGGTTGTCAAACCTCTTGTCCCAGCATCGTGCAGGACAATCGTATCAGAGGGAACCTGAATTACAATTTGTAAAGAAATGCGAAAAGTGTCAGATGTTCGCAGACTTACCCAAGGCCCCGCCAGAGCAGCTGGCCACGATCAGCTTGCCATGGCCTTTCGCCATGTGGGGAGTTGACCTCGTCGGGCCTTTCCCAACCGCCAGGTCACAGATGAAGTTCATCCTCGTGGCGGTGGACTATTTCACCAAGTGGGTAGAAGCCGAGCCCCTAGCAAGTATTACCGCAGGCAAGATCGTATACTTTTACTGGAAGAGAATCGTGTGCCGGTTTGGGTTCCCGAGGGTGATTGTCTCAGATAATGGAACACAGTTTGCAAGTAATCAGGCGAGGGAATTCTGTGAAGAGATGGGTATCCAGAGAAGATTATATTCAGTGGAGCACCCTCAGACCAATGGGCAGGCGGAATCAGCTAATAAGGTGATCTTGCGGGGTTTAAAGCGTTGACTTTTCGAAGCGAAGGGAGCTTGGTTGGACGAGCTTCCGGCGGTGATCTGGTCCTATAACACGACGCAACATTCGACAACAGGGGAGACCCCTTTAAGGATGACCTATGGCGCAGACGCCATGTTGCCCGTGGAGATAGACAACAACTCTTGGAGGACGGCACCACAGTTTGAAGGCGAGAACCCTTCCAACATGGCAGTGGAACTAGACTTGTTATCTGAAACGCGAGACAAGGATCGTATCAGAGAGGCTGCAATGAAGCAGTGAGCTGCAGCGAAATATGACACGAAGGTTCGCCCAAGGGCGATGCAGGAGGGGGATTTGGTGCTTAAGAAACGAAACGGGAACACGGGAAACAAGTTATACTTGATCTGGGAGGGCCCTTAAAGGATTTTAAAGGTATTGGGGAAGGGGGCCTATCACCTTGAAAGCTTAGATGGGAGGCGGGTGCCACGGTCTTAGAATGCGGCTGCGGCGAGTTTGAGGTACTATTACAGTTGAAGCCTAAGGAAGAGCCCAGCTTGGCACGAGGGCGAGCAGCTGAGTGCGACACACGAGGATTGACGGATTAAAAACAAAGACGCGCGTTCTTGTTCTCCATCTCGGGAGTTTGTTGGCAAAAAACGATTAAATAGTAAACACAAAGACACGTTCTTATTTTCCATCTCGGGAGTTTGTTGAATATAATATTTGATTGAAAATACAAAAATTGTATCCAGCCATTTCAATCACACTGAATTGCGGCAAGAGCTAGGTGGGAAAAATTCCCTGAAGGTGGCGATCCCAACACGACCTTGATGTCTGGGGATCGCTCCGGAAAAGCCGACGCAACTTGCCGTCACTCGTTGGCGATGTGTGCGGATAAGCTTCTTAGCCATACAGCCTCCCCGAAATATGGTCGAGCGAACCTAACTAGGCTAAATCTCGGGCAACCTATATGGCCATTGGGACCCGAGCAACTGTAAGTCCTCGCCAAGCAAAGCTGGCCAGGCCACACCTGATCTTACAGGAAATATGGTGAGAACAAAGCCTCAGTTCAAAAACTGAGCAAAAGTCCTAGTTAAACCTAGCAGACCACCAATGTCGTTGAACGTAATTCAGAAACAAAGAAACTAAAGGGGGTGCGGAAGAGAGCGAGAAAAAACGTTGGGAAGCGTTAAAACAGACATAGAAAGTAAAACTTAACTGATTAATTAAGAGATGAAAGTACGACGATAACGATCAAACAAAGTAAAAACAAGTAGCATTACAATTATTAAAAACAAATTAACACATTATATCTTCTTCTCTTGTTCCACAGCATCCCCGAGATCAACGTCAGCGACTTCCGGTGGGTCCTCCGGACCCTCTAACCCAGCAGGAGTAACCCTTTTAAAAGCACCCAAGGGGTCAGGGTTGATAGTAGGATGGAGGTGCTTGACTTGAGCTTTGGCGATCAGAAAGCCGCGAACACGCTCCTTGGCGGCCGCATGGGCAGCTTCACTCCTTATCTTCTCTTCTAGGGTGGCGGTTTGGGCCTCGTTGTCAGCCAAAAGTTTACACTTGGATGCCAGATCTGACTGGGCCTCAGCAAGCGCCTCATTCTTACCCGCCAGTTCCTCACGCAAAACAGCAATATCCTTGTCTTTGGCGGCGAGGAGTTCCTCCTAAGAGGCAGCAGTGATCTTCTTTGCGTCAAGGTCCCGTCGGAGCTACTCGACCTGAGCCTCAAGTTTTTCCTCTTTCTCGTTCGCCTTTATCATCGCAAGTTTTGCATCCTTGAGTTTTTGCCGTATCTTCTCTGTCTTATTCTCCTCCGCCGCTAACTGGTTGGGCAGCTTCGAGCAGGTGTTGTTGGCCCGAAGGTTATCAGAGCGCAGCTTCTCTACCTCTTGGCGAAGCCCGAAAATTCCGGTAAGAGGCTGCGCCTGCCAGGCCACTTGGGCGAACAGGCAGCCGGCGCGGGGAAGATTTGACACAGCTTCCTGGGCGACATCTTGTGGGTTCTGGCTGGGAGTCCCCCTTAATTTTTCAAGATAAGGATGGGAGAGGAGAAAGGAAAAAAGATCTGGGGGAGAGCCCGTAGGCTGAGCTGCAGAGATATTTTCCCCCTCGCCACCGACCCCGGGAGAACTGGGGGCCGATGGACCGAGGGTCACCTTAACAGGCGAAGGAATCGACAGGCGGATGGAAAAGGAGTGGTTTGGGGGCTTGACTCACCCACTTTGCTCCTCTTGGGTGAGCAGGAGCTCACTGATGAACTCTGTCTTTTTCCTCCGACTTGGACCGAAGAGGGCGCCTTGACGTTCCTAGAAGTGAAGGCCTTCAGCAGATCGGCGGTAGAAAACTTCATGTTTCCTCAAAAGTAAAGGGAAAAGTCGTTAGCAACAAAAAGACTAAAAGGAAAGCATGAAGGTGGCGTTTAAAGAGGAAACCTAATTGAGGGAATAGTTTGGAGCCTGCAGAAGCGCCGAGCAATTCAGCGCAACTAAGGCGGGGAAGCTGAGACAGGACCCCAAAGGAAAAATTTTCTCCGGAAGAGGGAAATGCCTTAGGGGGATCAGCCATGGACTTAGGACATTGGGTCCAGTAAAGCGGAAAGAGAGCTTTCCCTTCTTTCTGCGTGAATGACGAGGGGTAGGAGGGGTGAACGATGATCCGGAAGTACCGACGGGCCAAGTAGGATTCAGAATCAACTTGGAATGGAACAAACCGTTCTCGACCCGGCCGGGGCGCCATATCAACCCAGCCGTGGGTCCCCAGGGATCGAGTATCTACTTCAAAGAGAAAGGAAAAAAGGGAAGGGAAGGCGCTACATCGACACTACTGTAGAGGACTTCAAAACACCTCAGATAGGTCTAGGCGTGGGGGTGAAGTTGGCAAGGAGAAACGTTGACATCGCGCAACACTTGGATGAGAAACGGGGAGAAAGGGAGTTTAACGCCAAGATCAAGGAACAAATATTCGTATAAAAAGAAGAAGTGGGAGAACTTGGGGTTATTAGGCGTGCGGTGTTGCCTGGGGCGGTCTTGATCCCGGCTGTGAGACCCAAGTTTTAAGCTTAGAATAAATTAATTAAATTCATATTCACGATTAGGTTTTGATGTATCGTGAAGGAAACCTGAACCAGTGTTTACCAAATGGAATAAATTTATGAAGGAGAAAGTTCAGGAAAAGACTAAGAATAGTATTAAAGTCGATATAAGTTATAACGCGAGTCTTATTCGCTTACGCCTAGGGCAAGAGCGTTAGTAAACGAACTAATTTCTCTTATTCCTTTCTATGACAAGTGTTTCGAAACGAAACCCTGGAATGTACGAACGTCCGATTCCAATTCTCGGAAGTTTGCCGAAACTGAATCTCTGATAGCTCAAGAACCTTAAAGTAAACTGTTGATGAAGACTTTTTCTATTCGGAGCTTCAAACGAAGATTCCACACGCGTACACCCGTTTCTTTCGATGTTTCTAATCTTTCTTCAGAAGGAAGTTTCTTCATCCGACGTCAAACGCAAAAAGTAGTTTTGCGGCGTATTTCAACCCATACTACTTAACTCTGATGCATAATATGACAACTTCATATTTGTTCTGATCGTCTCACAAATATTCTTTAGCTCAATTTTTACTCATTTCCTTGTCCATGAATCATTTTAATTTGCTCAAAGTGATCCAAATTTATATTTTACTATTTCATAAATTTCCTCATAATTTTTAGGATAATAATATATCATCCTTATATTTTTCTCTTAACTCTATTAGCTAAATCATTCAATGTCTAAATCAATTCGTACCGGTTTATAAAATATCTTCTCAAAATATCTTCTAAATATCTTCACCAATCTTTCTCTCTCGGCACATCATCACCGACGATACACACACAAAATGAATATACTAAATTGTCTCCACTATTTCTTCTTGCTTTAGTACTGAAGAAAACAATCAAACTTTTCTTTCAAACTCTTGTCACAAAATCAAATTCCATTCTCACTCTCTTTAACGTATCTCTGTGGCAGCACCTACAAATTTCTCCATCAAATTTCTATTCCATATTACTTTCTCCCACCACTAGTGCAGGAGCCTTGTCTATTTAATTAAATCAAGAAGAATCAGATATGATCTTTTTCACAATTAAAGAAGAGGGGTCGTGAGCAAGTATGAAGTGGAGATTCCAGCACCGTTTCGTCGTTTCTTGACCGATCGTCGCACTGACAGTTGCTACGCGTAGACCTCGAGGTACCGATGTTATTTCTTACTTCTGATCGTCAATTCTGTCGCTTTTCTCTATGTCTTTCTGTGCTCAAAGTTTTGAGCTTTTTGTAAAACTGTCCAAATAACTTGATTTCAGTGTCTAAACTTATTGCCTACATGCCCAAGAGCATGAATATCCGGTTGTTTTCTGCTGAATCTCGCCGAATCGTCGCGGAGCTTCAATTCTGTGAAAATACCAATTTTCTAACCAAAGCTTCGTTCTTTGGATTAAAAAATCTCGACTGAGCTTAGTGTCAGTAGGATTAGTTGTTATAAATGTCGTTAGGAACACGCTCATCAAATTTATTTCTCAAAATTCCGACTTCTAGTTTTCGGGCTAAAAACACTGACCAAAATACCCCTGTGTTAGTTTTCGACCCGATAATTTTTCTGAGAGTTTTCCTGGCCTAGATATCACCTAAGAATACCTAGGAATTAAATTAGTTCGAAGAAAAAGTTCGGGAAACCCTATTTTGATAGTGGCCGAAACTTATTTGGTATGGTACCGTGTCCAAAAATAATTTTTGGGTCTGTATGACCTGAGTTATAGCGTAGCTCTCTCCGTTGTCGAAATTTTGGCTTTGGTTTCGTGTCATTCCGAGTTCTGTAGCTCGAATTATGCACGTTTTAGCGAATAAAGTGTTTTTGTACAAAACTTGAATCGAGTCAAAACTCATCCATTCGGGGAAAGCCCTTCCATTCGTGCCTAGATGTTGTACTATGAAGCTTCTTGAGCTTTGTCTAACGTTAGTTAGTATTGTTTCGATTGTACCGACTTGTTTTGATTCATTATTGCTTTGTTTGCTCAAAGGTTCAATTGTGGAAACTTTGGGGTTGACTGAACAAGCTTGTGAGGGAGACCTACACCGTGAGACTGGAATAACTCAAGGTTAGGGCAACTTACTTACTAGCTATTATACTGTAGGCGTCGATAAATTCGACTTGAATATTGCTTGATATTGAATATTGCTTGGATATTGTTTATCGCTTTGAACTGCGAAATATTTTCTGGAGGCTTCGGCCGTGTGAACTTATATGAGGCGTGTGTCTCCGTGTTCTGAGAGGCTTCAGCCGTTTACTGGTTTCTGTCTTATGATTTCCGCATAGAATTATTGTCGTATTGCTTCTTATAGCTTGAGATATTGATATTGTTGTCGAATCGTGCGCTTTGACGCGATTGCGAAGTGTAGAACATTTGAATTGATTTTTTTGATCATTTGGGTTGAAAGAATAACCCTAGGCAGGTCCTGACCTGAGGTCTGAGATCTGGCCCTCTTTGAAATACTTAGACTTTTCCCGGGGATTATATTTGGGGGATTTGAGGAAACTTTGAATAGTTAGAATTTGGAACGTGAGAACTTATGGAACTTGGATTTCGATAATAAACCTCATAACTTGATTAACTCAACTTGAAATGCTTTGATTAATTAACGAGACCATTAGAAAAATTTAAGAGTTGGAAATGATTGTGAAAAACGGGAAATAGTCGAAAAGCTTTGAACTTGAGATGATTTGATGGTCGTCACGGGGATGAACCAGAGTGACCATGGAAATGTCACTGAGTGCAATATGTACTCCGGCTTTTCACAGCCTAGTCGCAAAGACGACTTTGACCTTCGGGTACTTTTAAATTGAGAGTTGTGGTTAAACACGTACGTGTGAGGACGATTCGATGTTTGGTTAACCATATTGCATTCTGCATACGTTTGGGGCTTGGGACGGTCAAAGGACCGGCCTTTATCGAAGAACACCTAGAGTGTATCTTTGACATTGCGGCGCGAATCCGTATGTTCAAACCCGACGGGTTGGACCGATTCGGCAATAATTGTTTGACACGCGCGAGTCCGTATATTCAATCCGATGGATTAGATCGATTCGGCGGTAGTCACTCAGGCACGCGTGAGTCCGTACATTCAATCCGATGGATTTGATCGATTCAGCGATCGCCATTTTAACCCGCGTGAATCCGTATGTTCAATCCGATGGATTGGATCGATTCAGCGATACCCTTTCGACACGCGCGGGTCCGTATGTTCAATCGAATGGATTGGATCGATTCGGGGATAGTCATTGGACGCGCGTAACGTCCGTATGTTCGACTCTATTGAGTGAACCGACTCGGCGTTGTCATTGTCGCGTGTGCGAGTCTGTATGTTCAACCCGATGGGTTGGATCGACTTGACATGCCTATTTGTTGGGAGCATCTTTTGAATTGACAGTGCATGCATACATGCACCCTTATTGAATTGTTGAGCCATTGTTTATTGAACTGTTGAGATAGCAGATATCGAATTGTTTATTAGAGCCTTGATAACATGCTAAGTATATACCTTAAGATAGACAACTGAGAACCTATATAAGTATATACCCCCTTTTATCACATGTTGTTTGTATATCTATTGTATTCCGTAAGTTGACCCTAGAGCCTTGGCTTTGGTTGCATGTTTGTGTTTGGGCGGTCGGCCTGCTGCCAGGCGTCCGTTAGCCGATTTGTGATGATTCGTCACTCGAGGAGGACCAGGAGCGTAATGATCATTACTGAAGCTTTCGACGGGGACCCGGACTGAATGCATGATCAGATGAGGGTCGATGATGTAAGTATAGGGTATGGGTGTTTAGAGCCTACTAAGGTTGGGTGTTAGTGTCATAGCTCTGATTGTCATTTCTTATTTTGGGGCAGGGTAGGTCCCCGACTATTAGCTTTTTGTGTGGTTCTCTTCAATGAGGATCACAGGGAGTTGTCGGACGTAGGAAGTCTTTTGGAGGCCATTTTGGGTTGACTTACTTTCTTGGAGAACTGCATTTATAAAACTTATGACTCTATCTATGAGGCGCACTTGTTTGCCGTTGGGCAATACTTTTAGTTACTTGATGTTACTTTCTGTCACTTGAGGACACTCGTGATGATGTTTTCAGTTGCAGCGAGGGCTGTGCTTATTTTGTATATTGATCGCTGTTAATCGCGATTGGGTTGAGTCCTTATTTCGACAAGTCTTTTTATTTAAACAAAACGAAAAAAATACCTGCTTTTCTGCCTTATTTGATTTTTGGTTACTAAAGTGACACCACCGAAATCGGGGTGTTACACCGGCACCCGGTGGTGCGAAGGAGGTTCTCCAACAGTGGGGTGCTACAGAGACCGCCAGACCTGCGAGCAAGGTCGGAAATAGAATCGCTGGTGGAAAGCTCTGATGGCTGGTCAAGGATTCCTTGGTTGGGAACATCCTGGACAAGGGGGGGGGGAAGACTGGCGAAGGTTTCCAAGCGATGAGCTTTGATTTCCTCTACAGAGGGGAAGGTCCCTGTCAGGGGCATGATAAAAATGAAGAGAGAGGGGACGAAGAACTAACCGGAAGAAGGTTGTGTGAGGGGGAGCAAGAAGGGTCGGGGTTTGCAAAGTCGTCGAAGGAAGCCGGTGCGAAATCCAGGAGCAAGGATGAGAGTAGTTGATAATAAGTGGTGAATGATGGAGTAAGGGGGATTTAAAAGTTAAGGTGAGTAGCAGTTGGGAAATCGTGTCCCATCGTGGTAAGGTGGAATGATTACACTGGGAGAACGTGACGCGGTTTTTGGGGGAATGGGAACGACAATAAGTGACAGGCCTTGTTATGATTTAAAGGGACACAACGGAGATAGCGGTTGAGATTTTGTAGATTCGTTGGACTTTGTGTTATCCTAAAGCATTACATGTGGCCTACACGCGTCAATTCATCGTGGTCCACGACGGTCATTGCTGGAACGGGGCGAGGGATCCAAGTGTTGTCGCCACGAGCCAACTTGTGATCTCATGGGATCGAAGGAATTCGCTAGGAAAATCAAAGAATTAGTCTTAGGCTCTACTTATCAAGCCATGTTGGCAATTGTATTAAGTCCTTAGACTCCGGCTTTAGATAGCTTACTCATGATTTTCGCCTTGTGTTTTTTCTTAAAAGACACACTCAGCTCTCATGCTTCGAGCTCGGTGTCTTGTGGACTTGTGGACTGGGCGAGAACCTAGGGTCCCTCGCTCAGGCGCGCCAGCCTGGGGCGACATGCGAGCCCGAGAGTTGGGCCTTCTCCCGGGAGGCCCAACTGGCCCATTAGGAGAAGTTAGGGGCGACAAGCCCAACCACTGAATCTATAAATAGGGAGCGGTTACCAATTGTAAGGGACTCTGAGCTCATTTGAGAAATACAAACTTGAAATTCAGTTACTTTCTCTCTCTAAGCGGTTACGCTCTTACTCTCTCTAGATTCTCACATCACGATTAGGAGTGGAAATAGGCCGAGCCGAGCCAAGCTTTGCATGGCCTAGGCCTGGCCTGCATTCTCTTTTGGTGGCCCAAGCCTGGTCTGTGGCCTATCAATAGGCCAAATTTTATGGCTTGGCCTGGCCTTTTCTAAGGCCTGACCTGGCCTACAAGCCTTCTTAAAAGCCTAACTTAATAGACAATTTTATCAAAAGAAGGTCATTAGGCTGGCGGGCTAATAAGCATTTTATATGTCATTGCACTTTCTTTTCAAATAAAAAAAATTGTATCATTGCATTTCAAAAACTAAACCTATATCATTGCAAGAGAGGTGGACTTGGCAGCGGCAAATCAACAGTGGCGACTGGCTGCAGCCTGCGTCCTGTGCGGCTGAGGATGTGCTATGCTGAATATGTCTGGAACGTTTCTAGTCTAGGTTAGGGCATGGACTTAGGGTTTTCTTTTATATTAAAGTATACATCTGTTTAAAAAAAATTATATATAATTATATTATATTTATATTATTAATAATATAATATATAAGTAGGCCGGCCTATCTGGCCAAATAGGCTTTTTAAATTGTTTGGGCCTGGCCTTTTTAGTTAAACAAGCCTTTTAAAAAGCCTAAGCCTGACCTTTTTAGTAAACGAGTCAAGCCGGGCCGAGCCTCAAACGAGCCGAGCCATAGGCCCCTGACGAGCCGCCTGGCCTATTTCCACCCCTAATCACGATCCTCTCACTATGGGTACCGTACATCATCTCTATGTTCTTGGATAGAACAATAGATATGTGGACAACATCACGGGCAAAGATAACTTGCAGATCCCACTTTCTTGTTTTTAATTATATTGTACAGCATTTAGTTTGCACTTTGCAAAACTCAATTAGTCTGCTTTGAGTATCAACATTTGTTAGGTTAAGCGTTCATTAACACTGTGATGGAGGATAGAATATTAGATACATAAACTTGGGAATAGTTGCAACTTTGAGAGAGAGCCTGCCAAGTGAACATTGGCAGCAGCAGCAACGTGAGAAACTACATGTTCATATAGTTTTTATGGGGTTTTGAATTTTTGGGTTTAAGGATTTGAGTTATGGAGGAAAAGGAAGAAGGTGAAAGGTGGAAGAAAATGGACTATCATTGACTAAAATATTTTTCAAGGGACTGAAATTGATGTGAAAAATTCAACGTGATCATCATCAATCAGCTGACTAGGCTTTTCACTGGATCGTTGACCGGTCAAAATTGTGTAAAAATATTTAATTTGATTAAAAAAAATTAGCGATTCAATTTGATGCGAAAAAATTTTGAAGGACTCAATTTGATTATATTCACAATTTTAAGGACCAAAAGGTTATTTAAGCCTAAATTTTATGAATTCTCATATTTATTGATATAAATCAAATTTTAGATATAGATTTTGTTATATCAAATAGTAAAGCATAGCTTAGTAAAAATTGGTTTTCTCTCTTCGATATTTCCTCTGCCCTCTCTCATCTCCCACTTCTGACCTAGAGTTTAGTGGCCTCCACGCCACCTCTACATGGCGGCAACCCCCCCCCCTTGATCTTCTTTCCTCCCTTTCCTCTTATCTAGTTTTGAGATCCAGCGATCCAGTTGTCTACAGTTTCATTCCTCTGGACTCCTTAGATATGGTTTCCTCATATCTTATTTTGGCCCTCTGGCTTCCAATACGATGACTACGGCCGTCCTCTGCCAACCCGTGCCTTGCTCGATGTGCCCTGTTCGTCGTTCCTGCTTGGTTCGTGAGTTTGTTCGACCTCACTGTCATATGCACCATCAAGAGCTCTCCAGGCTCCTTTCTTCGTCGAGGCTCTCTTCTGCTCCTTGGTGTCATGTATTGTTGTCTTGGGTGTGGTGGTTTTAGGGTTTTTGTTGAGGTTTGGTTGTTTCTGTAGAGTTTAAGGTTTTCGATCATGGGGCTTTTGACGGTGGCTGGATGTTCGTGACGGTTGAGCATGTAGATTGAAGCTTTCGGTGGTGGTCGTTGATGATTGGTTGGTGTGGGATTATGGTGTCTACTGCACAACGCGACAGTGGCATGTCTTGGTCTGCTGAGTGGGTATGTCAAGGGCATTGAGGCTACGGTTCCCTTCCAGCCTCAACGCTTTCTTCTTGACGGGCGTTGTTGCGGTAGTGGTGGTCTAACAGTTGTTGTAACACCCTGAAATAAATAACTAGATTATTTATCTATTTTCGTTATATTAAATGATTGGGTGTTTATATTCTATGTTATTCTCCTGACTCGAACCTATGGCGAGTCATGAATATTATTTATATGATAACTAAGTTCAGAGTATGTTTAAGGATGACATTATAGTCATTTTGAGTGATAACACGAGTCATATTCGCACCCGACTAAGGTTGATAGTGTTCGAAAAAGGCTATATCCGCTCCTAGAGCGTCGTTTAAAAGAATTTTAGAATTGAAGGGAGAATAAGAACCTCTGAGTAATTTTCCCATGACCAGTATTCTTATACGAAACCTTGGATTGTACGCACGTTAGGTTTTGCTTCCCGGAAGTCTGTCGAAGCTAGACTTTAACTTCTTGGGGACTTTAATTAAGACCCTGAATGAAGAGTTTTTCTATTTAGAGCTTCTAACGAAGTTCCCATCCGCGTAACCTCATTTCTTTTGACGATTGCAACCATTCTTGAGAATGAAGTTTCTTCGTCCGACGTCGACTGCAAATATTAGTTTTTCGACGTAAATCGACCCACTGTCTTTGAGACGTTTTCTTCAATTAAATGAGCCTCGATTTGAGTTTCGACATTCTGTCACTGAATACTCAATTTTATCAGCAGATGAAAGTACAAAAACGACCAGAGCAACAAAATCTCAATTTTTTCGGATTTTTCCCTAACCTATAAAAAGTGAAAAAATGAGAAATTATCTCATTTTCCCCAAGAGTGGCCGAGGATCAAGAGAGAGAGAGAGGGTTTTTCTTCCAATTCTTGCCCGATCGTCTTGATTTCGAATGCTACGCGTAGGTGCAGAGGTAAGGATTCTTTATCTTACTTCTGTTTCTTCTTTTTGTCGGGTTTTCTCATGTCTTTATGTGCTCAAAGTTTTGAGCTTTATGCAAAATGTCTGATAGCTTCGATTTTTCTTTCCAAATACCTTCCCTGCTAACCCAACATGCTATATTCACCGTCGGTGTGCTCGGATTTTCACCGAGTCGCCGTAGATCTGAAATTCTGAGCCAAAACCCATTTATACTCAGACTTTCCTTTTTGATTCAAAAATTATTGATCCTGCTTAGTTCCTTTGAGATTAGTTGTTGCTAAAGGCCTTGTTAATCGTTATTCAAAATCTGTTTCGAAAAATATCGACTTTGAGTTTTTAGTCATCAAATCTTGATCAAAATACACCCAATTCATAGTTTAAGTTCTTAAATTTTTCTGAGAGTTTCCCTGCCCTAGATATCACTTGACCAAAATACCCCTAAGTTCAGGAAACTCTATTTTTGGCTATGGCCGAAACGTTTTGGAGTTGTACTGTATCCAAAAATAATTTTTATGTTTGTATGGCCTAAGCTATAGGGTAGCTTTTTCAGTTGTCAAAATTTTGGCTTTGGTTTCGTGTCATTTCGAGTTCCATAGCTCGAGTTATGCGCGTTTTAGCGAACAAAGGTTATGTTGTCCTTTTGTGCCTAGATGTCGAACTCTGAAGCTTCAAAAGCTTCTTTCGATTTTGTTTAGTGTTATTGGATTGTATTGGTTCTTAGTGACAAAGAAATGATATTTTGCTTAAGGTTTGGAACGAGTTGAGCTGAGGAAAGAGGTTTTGGAACAAGTTGTGAGGTTTCACAACGGAGAAAGACGCACTGGGG
Source organism: Lotus japonicus (assembly GCF_012489685.1). NCBI lineage: Eukaryota > Viridiplantae > Streptophyta > Magnoliopsida > Fabales > Fabaceae > Lotus > Lotus japonicus. Next base: position 72,894,807 of record NC_080041.1, read on the forward strand.
AACTTGCTGAGCTCGGGAGTTTGACTTTGGATCGGACTGTGATATCGAGCTTGGAAGGAGAATAGAAAGTAAGGGTAACTCAGTATTAGAAGCTTCATTTGAGTCTTGCATGTTTAAATCGCACTGCTTGCGTTTGAGATGAAGGTGTTTAATTTGATTGGCAATTGATTGAAATGTTAGCATGTTTCGATATGAGGTATACTTGCTTATGTTGATTGTTCTGAGGCTTGTGTCAAATGTTTTCTGAGGCATGTTCCAAATGTTTTATGAGGCTTTAGGCCATTGTTAAACAATAGAGACGTGTGTCGTCGTTTTCTGGGCTCCGACCATTGGTTATTTTTTATACTCTGACTTGATTGTTGGATTTAGAATTGTTGATGTTTTGTTGGTTTCTATGGTTGAAGTTAGGCTAGATCACATGCTAGGTATGTGCTGAGTAACTAACTATATGTTGTGTTGATATTTGTACATATGCACTATTGGATTGTACTGTGTAGTCCTTGAGCCGTGGTGTGGGGCCTGTGTGGCGTACTATGTGGGCCTTATGTCATGGTGTGGGGCCTGTGGGGTGTACTGTGGGGCCTTCGTGGCATATTGAGTGGCCTTCGGGGTGTTATTAAGTGGCAGATCAGTGGTTTTCGTACCAGGTGACTTTTCGTCTTGCGAGACTCTTTTGATTTGACTCATCTTCGTAGTGACACATAGTTGTACTACAGGGAACTTATATTGGTTTTATTGATATCTGATTTGATTCTATATTGTTGAGGTTATGTTGTTGAAATTATTGTAATCTGATTTGATCCTAGATTGGTGAGGCTGTTGATACCTGATTTAAATCTATGTTATTATGTTGCTGATATCTGATTAAATCTATGTTGTTGATATCTAATTTAATTTTATGTTGTTGGATATATGTCGTCATCTATCTAGAATTAAGTTTCTAGCTTATGTGCCATGTTATGCACTTAAATTTGAATAGCATGCTTTTTTCTTTTATACGTGGTAATTGTATGAGTTAACCATTTTTGTTTGCTACTTGTTGTTTGGGCGCTTAACGCTATTAGGCGATGAAGAACCCTCGATGAAGCTTGACCTCTGTACGAGTCGGAGATGAGAACTTGAAGATTAGTGAAGGACTTGAAGAGTAGAGTCGGGTTTAAGGCTAGAGCCTTGGGTTATAAAGCTTACCGTTATTGGTTTAAGATTGCCCAATATTTTTAGGAATTTATATTTGAGTTTTCGGGTAGGTTCCGATGTTTTGCTTTCCTGCGGTTCCCCGATGTGGAGATTGTAGGGAGTATGTCAGATTTATGGTGTCATTTCATAATAGATTCCTTGTTGAGTTTGTTTCTATTTGTTAAGTTTTGTAGGTTGTGTGCTTTCGTCCTTACCCTCGGGTACTTGCCTTGTTCAAGGTTGATGTAAATCTATTTATAGTTGGGAGTACGCATAACATGTTTTAGAAACACTTTGAAGAAAAAAGATACTCGCTTTTATGAACTAGGTATGCGACTGAGTTGAGAGATTTTGGCTGTAGCAACTGAGTTATTGTCGGCTTTTGTTGGCTTGGTTATTGTACTCTATTGAGAGAGATATTTCTCAACTTCTTTTATTTATATTTTTTTTATAGGGAATAAGAATTATATTAAATGGAAGTACAAAGGGTACTTCAACCCAATACAAATAGAAAGATGAAAATGAAATAGACGAGCTAAAAACTAACCTGAATAAGAATAAAGATCCTAAAAATAACAAAACTACCCCGCCTAATACCTCCTTGAAAATAGACTTCACAAAACTGACCTCATTAAATCCTTACTAGGATAAAACCCCATTGGGAAAACCTAGCAAGGAAAAAGAGTACCAATTTTAAAAAGTCAAGAGGGAATTTTCAAGGAAGCTTACAAAGAAATCTAATCCCCAACCTCAACCCAACAACAACCAAAGTGAGACAAATATCTGTAACATCCCCAGCATACTTTCGTAACCATACACGAGGCGAGATCCAATGAACCAGAAAATAGTAAGCATCACCATCAGTAACCTTGGATGCAAAGATCCTAGAGGAAATCAGCAGGGCACCTTCATCAAATGCAAAACCCGCCCAACTTGTTAGACAAGGCCTATCATCCCCAAAAGCCAACTCGATTTCTCACTACCTACTCCACATCATGCTAATTGTGATGGCCATAACACCCTCATGAGGATAAGCACTGCTACCTGCAATACTCACAAGAAAGCAGCTTGGCACATCAAAACATAGACTAGTCAAAAAATCATTAAACTATTATATTAAACATGATCTTTGCTCCATCGGTTCAAACATAAAACTGCAAGCCACCATGAGAAATGATCGGGAGGATCACGAGAGCTGGGGCTGCCAGGAGGAGGGGTGGAACTGGTTGCGCTGGAAGGGCAGAACAGACCCGGGAGGGGCTCCTGCAAGGGACTCCAATGCCAAAGTAAGTAAGGGGATCGAGTAAAGGAGTGGCAAAGTGAAGAAGATAACGTAACTCAGAATGAGTGAGTTGCCCCCCTTATATACACGTTGGAGTATTAGGGTTGGAGCCATGCAACGTCATGCATGGCCCGTACCTGTGGGTTAAGGGCCGTTGGATCCTCCTGCTCTCCCTGCGGTTTGCAGTGATCCAATGGCCTAGGTTACTTAGGGACCCACCATCCAACCACCCTAGTTTTGTAGGGTGGTTGGCCTAGGTAAACCTCTAGGTGGTCGGGTCCATATCCCCGGGCCAGGGGAGAGTGCCGTCCTGCTCGTGGTCGGGTCCACTCGGGTGACACCCTTCCCTGGTCGTCCCACTCGGGTGACACCTTCCCTGGTCGTCCCTCTCGGGTGACACCCTTCCCTGGTCGTCCCACTCGGGTGACACCCATCCCTGGTCGTCCCAGAACAGTAGCCCCCCAGCTCTAGTCCACTGAAGTAGTGGGCTAGAAGCTTCAGGTCAGGTTCTCGTGAATTTCCCTACGTCCTTGAGGCCGGTTCCTGCCAACCCTCACCGGAACAGTTGCCCCCCAGCTCTGCCTCTCTGCATGAGTGAGGCGTGAGCTTCAGAATTTGTACGGACGGTCGTACGGGACGGTCGTCGCCCCCATGGTCTTGGGACGGTCCTGTTGGACGATCGGAACCTCCCCATGACCTTGGGACGGTGTAGGGGGACGATCGGCACCCCCCATGGCCTTGGGACGGCGAGGTGGTCCCTAATTCCAAATGTTACGCAACAGTAACATCAAGCGACGTTTTGGCAGTGCCATTAATGCGTCTGACAAGAAGTGACACGCGTTACGTCGTTTCGTTCCCCTTGCTGTCGTGGCGGAAGCTGATTGGTTGGTAGCTTTCCTGCTTCCCCTAGCGTCATCATTACAGACGTAGGGTTTGGTGAAGCGTCGCTTCCCATTCCTAACTTCCCTTATAAAAAGGGGCAGAAGGGGCTTCATTTGCGTTTTTTCCATCCTTCTGCACCTCAAGCTCTCGTTTTTCCATCCTTTGAAGCTCTCTATTCCGACGTCGCGAGGCGCAGCTTTCCGGGCGTTCGTCCTTCATTTCCTGGTGATCGTCCTCTTCTTGTTACTTGGTAAGTTCTTCCCGACTTCTGCATTTTATTTCCTTCTTCTTCTCCTAGTCCCGTCCTCTAGGGATTCTTAGGGTGCGTCTTTTCGTGTGGGAGAGAGCTGACTCTCCCCCCCCCCCCCGTGCGGCGGAGGGGCGGTCCGCGGGCCGGTCCTCCGGTGTAACACCCCGATTTCGGTGGCGTCACTTTAGTAACCAAAAGTAAACTTAATGCGGAAAAACGTGAATATTTTTTTTTGATAATAACTAAGACGAGACTGAATTAAATAAAACCCAACAATAAAAAAATCAGAACTAATATATAATACATAAACAGCCCCCGCTGTAGTACTAACCTCGTCACAAGTAACCTCCAGTGACGGAAAGAAAAGTGTAGCGCCCGAAGGCAATATGTACAGACTGAAAATAAAGGTGAAGTGTCCGCAACACCATCCCTCAAAACTGAAAATCAGCTGGCCCATCGGCCTGAAGCAAGACCTCCTAAGTCCAACCAACTCTCTGTGATTCCTGTTAAGAAACCACACAAAAGCTATAGGTGGGAAGCTACCCTGTCCCAAAAGAAACAAATGATGTTCAGAGCTAAGACTCTACTCCTACACTAATCCCATCTTGAGGAGCTCACACCAGCACCAAAACCTACATGCTAGCATGATCGTCGTCCGAATTCGAAATCCAGAACGACCTAGTCTATGTACACCATCCGTCATCCTCTCGCTACCGCGACGCGCTCCTGTTCCAGCATCCCAACCTAGTTTCCCCCGAAGGGTAAACCATGGTGAACCAGTCCGCAATACTCATCTGACAAAAGGCGTTGTCCGCCAAAACACACACAGAAGACGCGAGGGTCAACTCTAAAGAACTATGTAGATAATAAACCCAATAGGTACAAATAATATATAGCCACTTAGGCTTATAACTAGAGATATCATTCCTAGGGTTGCATGTTCCACCAAATCATAATGACAATAATAACATTTAGCATGTTCCAAGTAAGTTTATCAAATAGCAACCACACTCATCAACTAAGTCAGTATGCATGTTGCGTGATATGTATGCAGGTTAACCCAGTCAACCAATATGCAATCCGGAAACGGATGGGCATCAAAACGGATCAATCCTAGCACCAGCAACGGTGGGACCATTTCTGCCCGCGTGCCTCTTACACCAAGCAAAGGTATGGACAACAACGAGTCAATCCTAGCACCAGCAACGGTGGGACCATTTCCGCTCGCGTGCCTCTGGGATGGACATCAACGGATCAATCCTAGCACCAGCAACGGTGGGACCATTTCCGCCCGCGTGTCTCTTACACCAAACCAAGGTAGCCAGATCAGCCGTAACCCGTAGGTCTGCCATTTCGGTCTGCTACAAGAGACGTCTACAAACGCTCTTTCACGGCATTCCGGGTCTTATGACCATTTTGGAAACCGACGAGGTCCAGAGTACGTCCTGTGTTAATACCTCATTAATGTTGCATGTATGCAAAATGATTAGTCAAACAACGTCTCCGTCCTCACTCGACACGTCGCCACGTGTTCTAGGGAAGTTAAAGTCTCTAAAAGCTTACCCTAAGGTAAAGTCGATTCTGCGACAAAAGACACACTTCACAACACACATCGCTGCTCCAACAGCACAAGAGTATCACATACTCGGGAACTAACGGTTCCCCGGACTTATCCCCAGGATAGCCCAACAACATCGCTGCTCCAACAGCACAACAACCAACGCTGCTCCAACAGCACAACAACCAATGCTGCTCCAACAGCACAACAACCAACGCTGCTCCAACAGCACAACAACAACAGACTCAACACTTGGATCCAACGACACTTCTCGTTTTCCATACTATGATTTTCATCCAAAGCCTCCTTTCGAGATTATTACCCTTACTTAAAGGTTTAGAGGTTGTTTAATGTCTTATGAATTTTCTTTTCAAAATAATATCCTTTTTAGTCTTATCGCAATTCCTATAAGTTCTCGGGATCTTCGAATCCCCAAATGACTCCAGAGAATGTCTCGATCCATAAACCCTATACAAGGCCCGAACCTCGTTCGTCCTATCAAACTTTCTCAAAACTCTCAAAATAAAATCGGCATGACCTGCCCGCTATTCTCACCATTCAGAATCTCAGATTTTCAGTGTAAAGCATATTTAAATCATCACAATCAACAACATGTCATATATCAATAAATCGCATCATAAACACTTAGCACTTAGCATATAAAGCATGCACCACACATCCTAGATTACCCACATAGCACATAGCATGTAAGTCAATCTTCAAAAACATTCAGTAGATGAATCATCTACATTGTCAGCCGAAGCCTCAGAAAACATTTTCAATCACACACAATCTCAGTGCATAAACAGTAAACAATGTCGAAATATCGACCCTAAGCATTAACTAGAGATTCAGTGAGAAGCCCTCACCTGAAGGTTCTCCAGCAAAAACTTCAAACTCTTCTTCACAAGCAAGGTGTTGATCCTCAGGAAATTCCTCAAAATCACCTTTAGAACAAAACCACAAAAATCAATCAGAATCTATCGGAAACTAAGCTATCGATACTTACTAAGGTTACTCGAAGTAATCTATACTCTAAGGTACGATAATCTAGCGCGAAAAGACAAGTTTTCGGAAAAGGAAATTTCCTCCTCCCCCCTTATAGCTCTCGGCCACTATAGGTAATTGTAGGGTTCGATTTTTCTTCGATCAAACTTGGTTCCTATGCTTTCATAAGCCGTAACTAAGGGTATTCTGAACTCGGAAAAATTATCGGATCAAAAACTGTCGCAGGGGTATTTTGGTCATGATTTTTAACTTAGGATTTTCAAAACTGAAATCCCAAAAATAAAATTTTGCAGGGACGTCACCAACGACGTTTATGACAACTAATCCTACTAGCACTAAGCTAAGGCGATAGTTTTCAGCCTAGAGGTTGGAACTTTACTCAAAAACTACATAAAATGGGTATTTTAGGTTCAAATTGATTCCGGCGGAATTCCGGCGACATAACGGAAAATCTAATCCGGCAGAAGTGATCTTGGGCATACATAGAAGAGGTTTAGAATCAGAAATGAAAGATTCAGGATAGTTTTGCAAAAACCCATAAACTATCCGCTCAGAAAACTCTACAGAAAAGCTATGGAAAAAGCGATCGGAGGTAAGGATTAGCGACTATACCTCGAAACCTTGAAGTAGCAACTGATTGATCGACGATCAAGCAAACGATGAAGAAAAACTCTTCTTCCTTCTTCCTTGTTCTTGGCCGCGGTTTAGAGGAGAGAAAATGGAGGAAAATTGTGTTTTTTCTTCCTTTGTTTGCTATATATAGAAGGTGGAAATTCGCGGGAAAATGAAAGTTCCGCGAATCCGATTTTTCCGGCGTCATTCACCATGAATTCTAAGATAGGTTTTGGCAAAGGAATTCCCAAGCTAAGAAGATGTCTCCTTGTATTTTTGGCAACTAATGCAAAGTCGGTGCAAAGTCGGTGTAAAACTATTTTACCCGATAAGTTGCTTTTTGCCTCGAATGTCGGAATGGAAAACTTCCTTCTGAAGAAAGATTGAAATCATCAAGAGAAATGGGTGTACGCGTGTGGAATATTCATTTGAAGCTCTGAATAGATAAAGTCCTCAAAGTCGGGAAATTCTAGGGTTTTGAAATACCAGGGATTCGGTTTCGGCAAACTTCCGATGATTGGAATCGGACGTTCGTAGATCCTAGAGTTTCGCCTCGAAACGATTGTGACATATGGAAAAAGAGAAGTTCTAACATTTCTCTGAAGATTTTTGGAATTAACTGCCATCGTGCCTAAAAGTGAAAATTAGCTATATACTAGGGTTTCTGACCTAGGTTTAAGCGTAAAACGTTCGTGCTATAACTTTTATCGATCATAATGCAATCCTTGAACTTTTCCTGAACTTTCTCCTTCATAAATATATTTCATTTAATAAACTTTCGTTCAGGTTTCCCTTCACATTACATCAACCCTAATCGTGAATAAGAAGTTTATTCGCTTAACATAAGCTTAAAAACTTGGGTCTTACATTACTACCCTCCAAAAAGAAAGTTTCGTCCTCGAAACTTAAGGGTCCGTAAAAGTTCTGGATATTATTCCTTGATCTTTTCTTCTAATACCCATATAGCACCGTCCGTGTCTTTGTTCCAAATAACTCTTACTAAAGCACTCTACTTTCCCTTCGATTGTTTCACTCTTCTAGTCCCAATGTTGATTCGACGGCGTCTCAAAAGACATATCATCTTCCAACTCTATGTTGTCCGGTTCGACCACTTGCGTTGAGTCTCCGTTTGAAGTAATACTTGTTGGCATTCGTGCAATTGCACAACATTAACCACTCGTTCCTTTGCTTTTGTTCGTCCAAAATGTTGATTAGAAACTCGGTACATCTCTATGCTCCGGAGTGAATGCTCAACTTGAGTCTTAATACCTTGTGCATCACAAGACTCATCCCCTTTAACATTAACTTATCAATAACTTATAAGCTAACCTTCATCTTAATATCTACAATTCATTATTATCGTCTTCGTCCTCAAAACCCTCCTCGCTCAAACCAACTCAGACTTACTGAAATCCCTAACACTTCGCATAAAATGAGATTTATCCCCTAGGAATCCAATCATAACTATACTTCAAGGAATTTAGCTAGTCATCTCGTCATCTCATCCTTCAACTTACTGTCATCCAGCTCGATAGCATGTGTCAGATCCGCAATATACTTCCGTTTAAACGCACCGGTGGAAGACTACTTCCTAGGCTTAGCATGTTATCCTAAACCTCGTGTACTTCTATAGTTAAAATACGAGCTACGGTCAAGTAAGGTATTAATAGGCGTACTAACTGTAAGGTCAAAGCTTAAACGATGTAAGCAAGATAGGTGTGTTTGCACACGTTACGAGAGAAATGGAACAATATTATACTGAAATAAGAAAGATTGGTTAGAAGGTTACCATCGTTCTTGCGCTCTCCTCTGACAAATCCTTCAGCTCTCTCACCGTCCATGGTGTAAACTCTTGCTTTAGCAGCAGAACGTTTTCCACGAGCAGTGTTCACGGTTGGCTCCGTCTTGGGTGCTCTACACTGATCGGCATTATGCCCCATTCTGTTACAATTAAAGCATTTGGGCCTCTTGTCGGGACAAGCATTAGCATAGTGCCCCGGCTTCTCACATCTGAAACAGGTCACCTCCCTGTTCAAAGTCCGATCTCCAGAACCACCAGCAGTACCCGTCATGGGTCTGTAAGATCCTGAAGTAATCCCTCCTCCAGCAGGACGCTGATATGGTTTCCTGCTCTCAAACTTCCCCTTGTCTTGAAAATTTTGAGAACCTGATCTCATCGGCCCTCCAGTTCCAGCCCGGTTCAACCTCCGGTTCTTCATCAGCTCCACTTCCGTGGCTTTCTCCACCAATGATTGGAATCGCATGATTCCCAGTGGCCTCACTGAGTCCTCAATATCGGGCCTCAGTCCATTCACGAAGCGCTTGCACATGTAGCGCTCGTCAACATGATCATTAAAGAATTGGAAATGCTTCGCCAAAGACTCCAGCTTCGAAGCAAATTCCGGTACAGACATACCTCCCTGACGGAGTGTCAGAAACTGCGCCTCCCTCTCATCCCGGGCACTTGTTGGAAAATACTTTTCCAAGAATGCGGTCCGGAACGAGTCCCAGTTGATCTCTTCATGGTTGGCTTCCATGATTCCCCTGGTGCCCTTCCACCAGTATTCAGCATCTCCCAGCAGAAGATAAGTCGCCATGCCCACCTTGGCACCCTCTACAGTCTGCAGAACGCCGAAAATCTTCTCGATTTCCTGGATCCAGAGATCCGCTGCGTCTGGATTAGTACCACCAGAGAACTTTGGTGGGTTTTGCTTCCTGAAGTCATTGAGGCCTTTGTTCTGGTCCAGAGTGACTTCCCTCTGGCGCTGATGCTGTTCACGTGCTTCTTCAGTAGCACGCCTCATGGCATTATCGTTTGCCTGTGCCGTTACCGCTTGGGCCTGCGCTGTTACCGCTTGGGCCATAGTGGCCATCATCGCAGCTAGTTGGTTAGTATTCACCATGTTCTGTTAAGTTAAACAAACAGTTAGTACTCATCATGAGATAGCATCTAGCTTAACTATACAATATGATTAAGCAATAACTTCAATCAATTTTTAAGCGAAAAATCGCTTGCAGACAATCAATTTTCACTCTTTGCAGAGTCACACAACCTAGCACAGAAGACCTATTCCCCAACAACTCCCGAAAGACTCGACCGTGCTCTGATACCACAATGTAACACCCCGATTTCGGTGGCGTCACTTTAGTAACCAAAAGTAAACTTAATGCGGAAAAACGTGAATATTTTTTTTGATAATAACTAAGACGAGACTAAATTAAATAAAACCCAACAATAACAAAATCAGAACTAATATATAATACATAAACAGCCCCCGCTGTAGTACTAACCTCGTCACAAGTAACCTCCAGTGACGGAAAGAAAAGTGTAGCGCCCGAAGGCAATATGTACAGACTGAAAATAAAGGTGAAGTGTCCGCAACACCATCCCTCAAAACTGAAAATCAGCTGGCCCATCGGCCTGAAGCAAGACCTCCTAAGTCCAACCAACTCTCTGTGATTCCTGTTAAGAACCACACAAAAACTATAGGTGGGAAGCTACCCTGTCCCAAAAGAAACAAATGATGTTCAGAGCTAAGACTCTACTCCTACACTAATCCCATCTTGAGGAGCTCACACCAGCACCAAAACCTACATGCTAGCATGATCGTCGTCCGAATTCGAAATCCAGAACGACCTAGTCTATGTACACCATCCGTCATCCTTCGCTACCGCGACGCGCTCCTGTTCCAGCATCCCAACCTAGTTTCCCCCGAAGGGTAAACCATGGTGAACCAGTCCGCAATACTCATCTGACAAAAGGCGTTGTCCGCCAAAACACACACAGAAGACGCGAGGGTCAACTCTAAAGAACTATGTAGATAATAAACCCAATAGGTACAAATAATATATAGCCACTTAGGCTTATAACTAGAGATATCATTCCTAGGGTTGCATGTTCCACCAAATCATAATGACAATAATAACATTTAGCATGTTCCAAGTAAGTTTATCAAATAGCAACCACACTCATCAACTAAGTCAGTATGCATGTTGCGTGATATGTATGCAGGTTAACCCAGTCAACCAATATGCAATCCGGAAACGGATGGGCATCAAAACGGATCAATCCTAGCACCAGCAACGGTGGGACCATTTCTGCCCGCGTGCCTCTTACACCAAGCAAAGGTATGGACAACAACGAGTCAATCCTAGCACCAGCAACGGTGGGACCATTTCCGCTCGCGTGCCTCTGGGATGGACATCAACGGATCAATCCTAGCACCAGCAACGGTGGGACCATTTCCGCCCGCGTGTCT